>NW_016157122.1:668410-721718 GCF_001687245.7 Rhagoletis zephyria | reverse complement strand
AGGAAGCTGCAGAGAAAAAAGATGCCGCCTACAGGGCCACGCTGCGATCGGGCGCAACGCGCGCTATGTGGGACCACTATAGGGATCTGAAGAGGGAAGCGAGACGTCTTTGCCGCAATAAGGAGAGATGCCGAAATACGTGAGTGCGAAGAGCTTGAAATGCTCTGAAATGAAAATTTTACCAGAGAGTTAGGCGACATACGAAAGGTTTCAAGACCAGGGCGTACTCCTGTAAGAACAATAATGTCGACCTAGTAACCGATGTCCAGAGCGTACTTAAATTATGGAGGGAACACTTTTCCGCCCTACTAAATGGTAGCAGCACGGAAAGTTGTGGAGAAGAAGAACCCGCTTGACTATGACGAGGTACGTATAGCAATAACGCGGCTGAAAACAACATAGCTGCTGGAGCTGACAGCCTGCCAGCAGAGCTATTCAAGTACGGCGGTGACGAGTTGATAAGGTGCATGCATCAACTCTTGTGCAGAATATGGTCAGATGAACGTATGCCAGCAAGTGCTACTATGGGCTGAGTGGGCATCTCAGGAGTAAAGTCCTCTCTCGACGTACGAAAGCCACACTCTATAAGTCACTCATCCTGCCCGTGCTGGTATATGGCGCAGAAGCATGGACAATGACAATGTCCGATGAGGCGGCTCTTGGAGTGTTCGAGAGAAAGATTTTGCGGAAGATTAACGGCCCTTTACGTGTTGGCGACGGCAGGCATCGCAGACGATGAAACGATGAGCTGTATGAGCTTTACAACGACATGGACATAGTGCAGCGAATTAAAATACAGCGGCTCCGCTGGCTTGGCCATGTCGTTCGAATGGACACCGACGCTCCTACTCTGAAAGTATTCAAATCGGACCCCGCTGGTGGTAGCAGAGGAAGAGAGAGGCCCCCACTGAGATGGAAAGACCAGGTGGAGAAGGACTTGGCTTCACTTGGCACAGAAGAGAAACGACTGGCGTGCTTTGCTGAACTCGGCCAAAATCGCTTAGGCGGTTACAGCGCCAAAACAGAAGAAGGACCTTACCTTCCGTCGTTTCTATTGCAGAAATATTTTTTTTTTAATTCTTGTTCGTGCTTTTTGGTGTTTATTTTAGCGTATACATAAGTTATGACCAGGGCCGAAAAAATAAGCAACAAAAGCACAGCTTTAAGCGCTTGGATAAGCACTTGCATGAATGCTCAAAAAAACAACAAACAAACTTAAGGTAGACTTTAATGTTTTCATTTTATATTCAATTTATTTCAAGGATTGAAAATGGACAATAAATAAGTGTTGCTTGATATTTTCAAATAGCAAACATCTGCGATGATCGTTTAAGAGAGACGGAAAACGACCTTTCGACATCCACTGATGTGAATGCGGCATAATTTAAAATTAGATGTCTCCAGTGTTGTTATTCAATCGATGTAGTTGTCATCTTTTTATGGTTTGTAAAAAATAATGCGGTCTATATGCAAGCATAAAGGCAATTGAAGTTACGAGTTAGTAAAAACCGTATCGTTTTTATGTTTGTAAACGCCTATTTAGTTCGCTGGAAATTAGGAAATAGTCGAGAATCCAAGGATATCTCGTATCGTAGGAGTATCAATCTTTTTTGAGGACACTACTGTTCACATCTACGGATCGTATGCCAAAAAATATTTCTTACAGTTTTCTTATGAGATCCGCCCTTAGCTTTATACATTTTAAATAGCAAAATATGCTTGGCCGTTAAAATTTAGCTTGGCTTGGCCCTGAATAAGCAAAATAAGCAATTTCAAGCAAAAACTTAAAATTTTCGGCCCTGGTTATGACTGTGCTGAGGCATTCGAAGAATTTCCTCAAATACTTTTTTCTAGATACACATACAGAAAATTTCGGTAAACTTATGCCCTAAATAGTTGCAGCGTTGTTTTTTTTTTTTGTGTATAATACGAATTTGGGAGATCTATTAATTTAATTTTTGGGGTTAATAAAATGCCGGGCGATTTACAAGTATAATTTATGTCGAATTTAGAAACGACCATAAGCGTAAAGAGAAACAACCATTGATAGAAGTCGCGTTGCTATAATATTGCAAGTCCTGGCATTTTAAGCTTAGCTAGACTCCCTGTACATACATACATAGGTAGGTTGCTTTCAAAATCTAGTTAACAGAAACATATGTTTGTTTACAATTTAATTTTAATATTTACTAAAAACTCATAATTTTTATTTTGTTCTTGTTGATATGTATGTATAATAATGAATCGCCCCTGATGATGCTAAGGTAGTAGTGGCAAAAAAGTATAGGAAAAATTTAGATCGGCCAGCCTACAACAACCATCACATACAACACAAACTCGATCAAAAGCTTACAAAGAAAGAATTCTTTAATTAACCTTCTTGACTATCGTTCATGGTTCAGTTTAAATTTCCGTTCAAATTAATATTGAATTAACACTAAAATGAACTTCGTGGCATACTTTTAGGAGAAGAAGCAATGATTTGCCTTTTTCTGATACATGCATACATATGTATGTGTATTGTATGTATGTACATATGGGTGTTTCCATGATGTCGGACGTGACATTCGTACGACTTTAGAAATAAAAAAAATCATTCGAAAACAACAAAAGTCACTTATGAAATAAATTTGCAGTTATGTAGATCTTATACCGTCCTTTGGTTGAGAAAAAAATTAGGTGCGCTTGGAACACTGGTATCGGGAAAATCGATGAAAAGCTCATAACGGACGTGAACAAAGCAGAAGTGGTTTGAGAGTACAAATAAGACATTCTTTAATTAGAAGCAATTCGTGGTTGGTTTAGTTTTGAATTGAAATGTGATAACGGACGTACACATTTTTCACCCATACAATATTTTTACTGGTAGGTAATACATATATAATTTAATTTTATATTCAATTTTTAACCGACTTCACAAAATGAAGAACGTTATCAGTTCGTCGGAATATTTTTTTAAATTTATTTTTTTACGTATGTTACCGCATTATTTTGGACCACGTTAACCGATTTCTATAATTCTTTTTTTTTAAGGGAAAGATGTTACCTCACAGGTGGTCCCATACTAATTTGGTTTAAATCCGATCATTGGATCATGAAGAAATTAACGATAATCTTAAACTTTTATATGAGAATTGAAGTCGGTTCTGTTTTTTTCCCTAAAAACATCTTGTTTCAGTTCTTCTCTCCACCGTTTCGTGTTTTCATAACTTTTTTTTCGCCATCTAAATACGAAATTTGAAGTTATAAAGATTGCATTTTTATGGAATCACCCACATGTAATTTTCTTTCTTTACTTGTATGTATGGCAATTCGCGATACAATGCGCCCAATCCTGTTGCAAAAGGCATTGCACCTAACGGAAGGTTAAGAAGTTAGGTTTAGAAACACTGGGGTTACTGTTTTTCATGGCAGAATACGCTCGGCAGTTCACCATTGCCTACCGAGGGGCAACCGCGATTAGAAAACACTTTTTCTAATTTAGATATTTCTCGACCCAAGTGATCAAACTCTAGCCACAGCGGCCGCTCAATTTAAAAACCCGTTGGTGGACACAAAAAAAATTTATCCACACATTGTATATACACACATACACACACATATGTAAGTAAAAATAGCCGTGGAAATGTTTCATTTGATTTTTTAAGAATTACACAGGCCTACAAACACAGGTCTAGCCCCTGGCATCAGTCTTTACTATTTCGGAGAATTTTGGTATGCTGAATTGGATTCCGGCATCTGACTTGCTCCATCCATCACCTCAGGTTCTGGAAATATGGGGTTTCACTATATTCGGCGTAAAATTTCACTACAAATAATTTTTTTTTTTAGAAAACTTGGTGTGACATTTGTGAAAATAACCCTTCTTTTGAAAATACTTTACGTTTAGTAGCATTTAAGAGTTTATGCAGCGAAGAATATTCCATGAAACTCATTAACTGCAAAGGTCAAAATCTCCGGGAGAAAAAGAGACGTCAACCTATGAGGGTTTTAACTCTTGTCAACTGGGTAACTGAAAATCGATGGCCAAAAATGTTAGGTTATTGACCAACTACGCACCGTGAATTCGCTCCTTAATATTTCACGAATCAATACGTAGCCTATAGGTTACCGCACCACAATTGCACATTTCGAAGTGGCATTCTAAACGTTCGCACCACGAGTTTTGGTCCCATATTTAATACGTATCGTCCTACTGAGATGTGCATGTACATATATATGTATGTATGTTTCTATAAATATATGTGTATGCCTATTAATTAGGCGCAGGTGTAAGGTGGTCCTATTTCTTAAACAGCACATAGATTAAGCAGCATACTAGGCAGTATATGCACACATTTTTCCAAAAATTATTATTAAATACATCACTTCACTGAACCCCGCGATTGGTACGATATACATTGATTCATCGCTTTTAGGACTTTTATTTTTTTATTTTTTTCGAGAGTATGATATCACATTTATCCTTAGGAGTGGGGGTAGTGCATCATCAACATCATGAAGATGACACCGTTCGAAGGGAAATTTTTGTTTCGTTGATCTCGTTAGCCGCATACGACCAATATGTTGTACATACATAAGAGTTATTAAAGCGGTCTGTGAATGCCGCCGCCGTCATTTCGGTCAAAATACATGTGAGTATTTTTATAATGTAACTAAAACATTAAAGTCGCGAAAATATGGAGAACCCGCATATGTGCGTCCTGAGCCGTAAATCGTGAGTCGTGAGTCGTCAGTCAGTGCATGTGTGTCCGCATGTGTGCCCGTGCATGTGTGCGAAAAATTACGATACTCGCGCGTATAGAGCACGATACGACGGAGTCATAATGTAAGCTTAAATAGAAAAGCAAAAGAAAAAGAAGACGAGAAAAAGAGAAATAATAATAAAAATCGTCTGACGAACTTGAAATTGAGAGTAGTAAAAATAAAACCGGAATAAAAGTAGGGAAAATACCGAACAAATAGAAATGGTGAGCAAAACAGCGCACAAGACATATAAAAAAAATATCAGCGAATATAGAGAGTAAATGTCAGTCAGTCGAGTTCTTAAGAAAGCGGAAAACACAACCAAATAAAATAAAATAAAATGGAAAAGTCAGCGAAAGGGAAATTTTTTAGTTTCAATAACCAGAGCTTAGACGATGAGATATAAATTCCGCGGTGCACTGGATTCGGATTTTCGTGCGTAGAGAATTTGTTTAGATGGCCATAACTAAAAGTTAAGTATACGGATTATTTAAACTCCGACCGGTACCGTACCAAGGCTCACTTCTTGCTCTTCTTGATCGGCATCATTTCTCACTTTAGCGTCCATCGCATATGGATTGCGGCGTGTACACTTTTGATTAAATAGATGGATTAACGACGACGACGATCCAACAAACTCAGCGATTTTTTAGTCTAATTTTGATTTCAGTTACAAATGCAGATTTTTGCAAACTACTAATGATGGTAATGATACCAAAACTATAGGCCTGATTCCAACAGATATACACCGCGAAATAGACCGATTTACGAATCTGTCATTGTCGACGACAATCACACGATTTCAGTCATTACGACCGACACATCAACCAAACCAGCCTACCAGCAGCGACCTGGCTAGCGTGCAACCAACGATAAACGACAACTGCGACGACGCCGATGATGAACAAATTACAAATAAAAGATGATGCCAGAAGACGATGACGATTAGCGCCCAGGCAGCCAGTAAGCCATCGAGCCAGCTAAGGAACGGCATGAAACAACGAGGTGATGGCAATGGCGATGGCGGTGGCGGTGGCGGCGGCGGCGGAGAAGTCTGAAGTAGTGGTGAGAGCGAAAAAATTGGAAAAAATGCACACACACAAAGAAGCCAAAAGCAAAAAAATCGAAGTACATATATATGTACATACATATAAACAGAAAAAATTCTGTGTACAGTGGAGAAAAATAAAGAATTATATCTGCAAAAGTTCGCAGCCAAGAATCGCTTCTTATGGCCGCATAAAAGCATGTACACACACACACACACACATTTAAAAGCATATGCATGTATGTATGGGAATGTATCGTGATGTTCATCATATGCAAAGTAAGTGGTGGCAGAAGTGGACACAAGAAAGGGAAAAAACTGGTTTCGATGGGCTAATTTCTTTTTACACGCGTGTGTACTTACTGCATGCATATGTATGTATCTGCATACATACATACATACATACATCAGTTTTATATAATACAGCTCGATTTTCTGATCGACAGCTACATACCTACATATATACAAACTATAATCCACATACTGCTATGATATGGTGACGTGTGTACTTTAACGAACCCTAAGATTGATGCAAAAGCTTCTTTCGGCGACGTGTACTACTAACCGATTGCAGGCCGCCTACGAAACTGCCTCAGGTTGCTGCAGAGAGGGAGGAAACGTGCTGAAAAGACGTAGTGCAGTGATCTCAACGAGCCGTGGTTTGGGACCCCAATCAGATATCAGAGAGAAAGGTACGGTCATAAGTGGTGAAGGAGGCATTTGCTGGGCATATGAGTGCATTAGCAAAAATAAAAACCCTAAATTCCTTAATAAAAAAAAAAAGCATCAGTCTTCCATTACTGAACCACAGCAGATAGAACACTTCGAATACTCTTAACCACGCCTGGATGCTAATTTAAAGTAATACCAGGTTTAAGTAGATTATCCTCATTTTCGAGCTTAACTCCCTAATCTGTAAATAGAAAAGAGGTCAGCCATACAGAATTCGTCCCTTGTTAATCTGTAATTATAAAATAATCTCACATTTAACCGATATCTTTTCTGTGTCCAACCTAGTTTTATCGATTATTTTTGCGAAGAGGAGAAATGCCAAATGTAAAAGTAAACAAAATTGTACGCTAGCAAGGAAAAGAGGATTGCAAAGGTATTTTTAATAAAATATTAAGTTGAAATATATATTTAAATTGCTTAATATAGCAGAAAAAAGGGATCACGGTGGCACAGAGTAGAAACATAACTTTTCCTTGAGATTTGAGAATAACAAACACAACAAATTTGACGGCTATTAACCAGAGATTCGCCTGTGTAAACGGGGTGATTAAAAAACTAGCTTTGATTGAGATTCTATTTATGTATATGTGAACGTGCTTTAAGGTTGCGCTAGCTGGGCACTTTAATCTGCAATACTTTAGAAAAGAATAAGAAACTGATGCTTTGTATTTTTATATTTTAGAAAGTCTGTTTGTGAAAATTGGACTGCCTCCACTTTTATTTTAAGTCACGTTCCATAGAGATCCCTGATCCGCGAACGTTCTGAAAGTGAATTGGAAGCTTTCAAGCTTCAAGTCACATTGCTGGAGATGAAGAATTCGCAAGGTCCTCACAAGACAGTTGGGCAACGACAAAGGCATTCGTAAAAACAAACAAAAAAAGCTGCACCAGCTAAAAAAAAAAAAAAACACTGGCGATTCATTTAAACACCCAATAGGCCATGAGGTTGCAACTAGTCAGCAGCCCAGCCCGTATATCCTCAAACCATTCAACGCTCAGCGCCAACTGGAAAAAGAAAAACTCTCATATACTCGTTCATTTTATACATAAAAAAGTTTTGTAAAAAATGAGTACCAAAGAAAAAGGCAAGTAAGCGAAACATGGCGAAATCTGCTACGACGGCGGTGAGAGTAAAGAGTCGAAGAGAAGGCAAAAAAAAAAAAAAACGTTGAAACAAAAACACAAATGACACAAGTTGTCGCTTCGTCGACCGGGCTGGTCGCTCGCTTCCATCTTGCTTTCATTTACACAGGTCTGCCAATGTGTCTGACCATCTACGTATCGGAAGTGGAAGGATAGCACAGTGGAGCGAATCAATACCAGTGAGCTGTAGTATATGTACATACATCAACACCCACCAATATACAAATACACATACAAACGCGTGTAATTAATTTGCTCAGATTCGCATTTATTGCAAGTGAATACGTATACAAATTTTAAGGAAAAACTTTTCATAACTCACACCCTCGTCCTTAAAAGGTCCACCAAATAGCTACAAACATTTGTACATACATACATATGCAGCAATAAGGCTATTAAAATAATATCTATCTATTCAGCGAAAAAGTCGAAATTTTTTTCAATATTTCAATGTATTTGCGAAACTGTTTTCATTTATGACTTCAACAATTACGTAACTTCCAAATTCATAATTCTACAATTAAATTTCTCAGACTCAAGGTCTTCTTCGTTCGAGTTGTGTCCAAGAAAAATTAGAGGACCAGCACATACCAGTGCCAGTACGCACACTTCCACACACCACACACGCATACATACATACATATGTATGTACATCTGTAAATGGCTACATACAAACATACATATATGCACTCATTTATTTACCGTTAATCGGTGAGGGTGGAAAACTAACTAAAATAAATTGTGAACCTGGCCGGGCATTCAAGGGACTACATACATACATACATCTGCCAGAGTCCATGGTTTGCATTATATGATACTACTTGCGAAACGTTAAACGCGTTCACCAATTGTTTTTTACAATATTTTTTACTCAGTTGTATTTTTTCTCCCATTTAATTTCACATTTTTTTTTTTTTTTGTTTGTTCAATAGAGTTTTCTTTCTCCAACCGTCCGTCCCGTGCTCCCTTGCTGCAAATATTATTTCTTGGACACAAGAAACAAACGGTACTATATTGCCATTTCACTCAGACAAACCCCATCATGTTGTTAAGATTAAAAAAAGCGACGATTTAAAAAAAAAATCCGCACGGAAAATAAAAATTGAGAAGGCAAAAGCAACAACAATAACGACCAAAGTTTGAGCATGCAAACGTAGAGAAAAATTGTAATAAGGGCCAGAAGAAATGGGGGGGCGGGGGGGTGCCAGCCACCCTCAGTGGTTGCATTGCATAAAATGAAAGCAAAGTCATAAGAAACCGAAATGAACAAGCGAGTAAGAAGAATGGTGGTTAATGGGGAAACCGACGACGAAGGAAGCCATACAAGAGAAAAAATTGAAAAAATGCCAACTACAGTATAACAACAATAATCATGACAATAGCAGTGATATATGTATGTATGTATGTTTGACGCTATGTACATTTATACGTTCATAAATACATATATACATACATACAAAAGTAGTTGCCAAAGAACTCGCATTTATACATCCCTACAAACATACATACATACGTAGGTAGGCGTGTATGTGTATGCATTTGCATACACATTCACCCAGTTACACATACACATACACAGCAACAAACAGTCGCGGAAAAAAACGCTTTTGACGCACCAACACAGACGAAAGTATCAAAGTTGCTAGGGGTTTCCGCCAAGAATGAGACAAGTTTGAGTTACAGTAGAGCAAATAGCAAACTTAGTAGTATAAATATATAGCGAAACTGTTTGTTCACCACCACACCCACGCGCTTTGCTTTATCTAACTTAGAGAAGGCAGAACAAATCACGCAGTGGCAACAGTGCGATCGCCGGGGACCAGAAAGACGCAGTGGATGATGCTACAGAGGACTCGAAATACAGCTCTCCGGATGTCTTCTGATGTGGCCAGAACATCACCTGCGTGACGAGGCGCAAATGCTCCCCATAAAGAGAGCTCTGCAAGCAATTAGTAGGGAGCCACAGACGTGGACAGCCGAACAGACACTTGCTCGCAGAGGAGCCCTCGCCAAGTCACGTCAGAAGGCATCCATACGAACTGACGGACGAAGTCCAGAGGTTCATAAAGCAAACTCTGGACCCGACAGCAGTTCGTTGAAGGTGGAGTTTAGCCTTCCACACAGAACGCTCGAAAGGATATTTTAGCCGATGATCAGAAGGTAATTGTGGACTGGGCAGGGCATTTTTGAATTTTGAATTGAATGGGCAGACACGTTTGTAAGACCATATTGCTCACGTATTCCGACATCTCTTTTTTTCTTATGATGCGCCTCTCTTCCGTTTTCGACTCTCAATAACGCTCTACCACAGCTCTCATCGTACCCGATCGCAGCATGGACCTGTAGGAAGCGTCTTTCTTTCTTTCTCGTCTTACCAATTGTTTCTGCGAGTTTCTCCAAATCCATTACCGTCTCAGCGGCGGTGCTTAGGGAACAAAAAAAGTGATTGCTTTAGTCGCAGGAGTCGGTGTGTTGTACAATGTTCTTTGCTCTCTCGAGCTTGGTTTTGCGTAGAGGGGCGTATCGTGGGTGCAAGTGATCCGAACCGATGTTAGGTCTTCACATCGTACTTACTAATTTATTGCCTCCATATAACAACAAAGAGGCACAAGTTAGAAAATACTTTGCAAGAAAGTTGTATTGTGTCACGATCTCGCTTTCTCTTAATAAGGTTGATTGTACAATCCATCCTTTTTTGGGAAATCCACTATGATTTTTCAATTCAAATACCTCTTTTCTTATTATATGGCACTATTTTTAACTATTTTTCGAATTTCGGCTAGCGCAATCGTTGTATTTTTATGCGCTTAGCTATGTCCATGTCGTTAAAAATCTCATACGATTCGGCATTCCATCTTCTTCGATACCCGTCGCCCACATATATAGGGCCGTAGATCTTACGCAGAATAGTTCTCTCTAAAGCCCAACTCATCCTTGTTCCACAAAGTCCACGTTTCTGCGCCAGACGGGCATGATGAGAGACTTATAGAGCGAAGTTTTTGTTCATCAAGAGAGGACGCTTCTTTTCAATTGCTTACCCAGCCCAAAGTAGTACCTATTGGCAAAAGATATTTTCGCTTGATCTATTAAAATTTTTTGAAAATCATCTCATAGCTTTCGAACCTTAAAATTGTTTACCATAGCCCAGTGTTTGTCGTTCTGCCCGTATCGGCTCTTCCTGCTTGTCTCCCTTACACACATACACACACATACAGTGACGAGCAAAACTGTAACATGATGTAACACTTTTTATTTCAGCCACCGCTGTCTTTCATAGTTCTAACGACTTTCATACTTTTTTTGTATATTCTTATTGGCACACTCCTACTCCCGCTCTCATAACGATTTGAGGTCAATCCAGCAACAATAAAAAAACCTGGANGTTGCAATAACAAACGTCATTGCGGTCGGTCAACTGGGGTATCCCGTACGTTTGGAATGAAGAAAAGAAAGGTTGTACAAAGAAAAAATTGCACCATAGAAAAACAGCTCTACTAGAGAGAACAAAAAAAAAAAGAAAGAAAAAAATCCATCATAAATACATACAAAAGCGCTACTACTCAGCCACATTGAAAAGCACACGACAGGACTTGAGTAGAAGCTCTAAAAAAAACTTGGGTATACATACATATATACATATCTTCACATGAGTGTACAAACCTTCTGCTGGCACATATACTCAAATGTACGTAATATGTACTCAGAAGTGTACAGAAGTAGTAGCTGCTGAGGAAGAGAAGATGATTTTCTACTAGAGACGATGCGAGAGTCACCCTCAAGAAGGGTCACAAAGGGAGAAGCTCCAACAACAGCAACAGCAACAGCAACATTGGGGCAGGCAATCGAAAGGAGAAAAAATTTTGCAATATAAAAATGGAACAGCGAATAAATGAAACAAACCAACGACGACTGGAACGAAAAGGTAGAAGGAGATAGAAAGTACGAGCGTCGGCAAAGACGACTAGCGTCTGACTATTGGAGCATGGTTAAAATTCCGCGACACCACTGCCACTCCATATCAGCAGCAGCGCCCAACAACTTGGATCGGCATTCGATTGTGTATATGCCGGTCTAACCGTCTGCCATCGAAGGTTCGTCTGTTCGCGTCTGCAGTCATACAGTGAAGTGAAATATAAGCAAGTTAAATAAAAACGCAAATGCAGAAAAGAACTGCACACGAAAGTCTGTATCCCATCACATACATACATACATACAATACATACATACATATCTGGCGATGCTGCAAGGAAGAGACTACACATACCCGTACATCCACCACACCACACCTTTTCAAACGGTCAAAGGAGTAAATACTAAATATTCAAATTTCAACGCGCACACATCCGTACATAATTACATCCATATCTTCAAATATACATACAAACATACATAAAACATATGTAAATACACTTGTTCACATGTTCATACATATGTACATACATTGATAGGTTTTTGTTGACCCCTATGCTGAAAATTATTATTTTTAAATTTTCATATTCCAGCTGCAGGAATCGAAATTTCGTAGTAGAAAAGTCTTATTCTCCAAGATGGCCTAAACAATTAAAGTCTTCCGGGGCATTTAATATCCAATCAGAAAATTTTTTATTAAACACGATTATCTTTTTATTTTGTTGTAATTTAGCCCGAAATATCTACTGAGAATTTTGGTAACACATTAAAGGATAATTTTGGAGGCAATCTCCATATGTATAACTCTATTTTTAAACACGCACAACTACATACATACATACATACATACACATCTCTATCTTCCAAGTCGTGATTTTTAATGTTTTTTTTTTTTAGAAATTCTAACTTTGTGGGCGCTTCCTTGCATAAATCTTTTAATTTTGGAATTATGTATACATACGTACACACATGCATATGTATGTACATACTACATGCTCGCTAAAACTGAACTTAACTATGTATACATACATATGTATGTAACTGTAGAACTTGCTATTGATCGATTAGACTAGAACTCCACAACAATCCTTTTGAACGTTATGGCATTCACTTCTCACGCCGCAATATGAAACTTATAGCTATGGGAACATATTTTTGGGAGACGAATACGGCTTTTTGCTCATTTTTTCCACAAAAGCTTACAGATCTTAAAAGACCCTAAATGTATTAGCCCTGAAACAGCATCGTTATTTGGCATATATTTTTCGATCTTTTGTGAAAGCAGCGCATACATCCATCCCTACAAATCGTCGCTTAAAGTACAAAACCGCGTATCAACAAAATGCATAAACGCGTATGTGAGGTTGCATAAATCATTTTCTAGAGAGTAAAAACACTCATATTCCAAAATGATTCTCTCTTTTATAAAGCAATCCCATTTCGGGCTTAGTATATTTCAGGACGAATGGATAAGGATTGAGCCAACAAGGGCTTGTGTCGGAATGACGAAATGCGGTTTTGTAGTTTAAACGACGATATGTATAACATCGGTAATAACATCTCAAATTTGTAGGACATAAAATTTGTTATAAACAAGTTTGTAAAATTTTAGTATAACAAAGTGAAAGTTTTCCTGCACTTCTGCTACGACCAGCGGGTTCCGAGTTGAATACTTTCAGAGCTGGAGCGTCGGAGTCCATTCGAACGACATGGCCAAGCCAGCGGAGCCGCTGTATTTTAATTCGCTGCACTACATATTGATGGCTGAGTGGAAGATCGACCTATCTCGGCAGCCAGTTCGAAAACCCCATATTTAATAAAAATTTCCAACAACGCCCTATTTCAGAATTTTATTGAAAAACATCCTATCTCAGAATTTGGTTAAAGAACGCCCTATATCAGCACATTTTCAATGTATTTTCAATGTATATGTATGTATATGCCATCGATATTTCCATGTCGTTTTAATGTTCATACAGCTCGTCGCTCCATCGTCTGCGGTACTCACCGTCGCCAATGAGTAAAGGCCCGTAATTCTTCCGCAAAATCTTTCACTCGGATACTCCAAGGACCCCCTAATTGGATTTGTCATTGTCCATGGTTCTGCGCCATATACCAGCACGGGCAAGATGAGTGGCTTGTCCTCGTTGACCACCACACCTAATCGCTTTGCTTCCGTATCTTACTTGATCTCGAAAAGGTAGAAGAGACCTTGCGGTCCTTGTTATCGATGATGTCGATATTATTGGCATACGCCAGCAATTGCACGCTCTTGTAAAAAATTCTTCCTGGGCGGTTCAGTTCCGCAGCTCTTATTATCTTCTCCAATAGCAGATTAAAGAAGTCTGAAACCCCCCGTTTGGTGGCAAAGTGCTCGGAGAGGTCTTTCCCAATTCTGACGTAGCTGGTGGTATTGCTCAACGTCATTTTACACAGCCTTATCAGTTTGGCGGGGATACCAAATTCAGACATGGCGGCGTATAGACAACTCCTTTTAATGCTGTCGAAAGCGGTTTTGAAGTCGACAAATAGATGGTCGATCATTTTCTCGCAGGTCTTTTCCAAGATTTGGCGTATTGTGCATACCTGGTCTATGGTGGCTTTGCCAGGTCTAAAGCCACACTGATAAGGCCCAATCAGTTCGTTGACGGTTGGCTTTAGTCTTTTGCACAATACCCTCGATAAGACCCTGTGACCTATGCTTAGAAGGCTGATCGCGCGGTAGTTGGCGCGTATGGCGGGGTCGTCTTTCTTGTGGATTGTGCAGAGCACACTTAAATTCCAGTCGTCGGACATGCGTTCATCTAACCATATTCTGCACAAGAGTTGATGCATGCACTAGGGATGGGTAGTGGGGGGTTGAAATTCGATTTTTTCCGAATTTCGAACATTGCCCAACCATTCGATTATTCGCTTCGAAATTCGGTGGTGCAAATTCGAATTTTGCAAAATTTTTTTGAAGTGGAACTTCTTAATAGAGTTCGGAGATGTTTGTGTTGAATATTTAACACCAAGTCATAAAATCTGTATCGTTCGTTTTATTTTTAAAAAGGGGTAGGTGTCAAATGGAAGGGCTTGCCCTGTAGATGTGTAACATGGTTTTAGTTTTGTGCCATATGGATGTAAGAAAATCAAAATCAAATTATTTAATAAGTTAAATAGATTACTTCAATATGGTTATCAATCGAAATGGTTTTGAATAAACTTTATTTTTACCTTCCTTTTATTAGCTCGAGATGTCACTATGTAATATTGATGCGCCTAAAAGATGCAGCGATTTCTAGATTAGTTTTTTAAACTATAATTTCATTTAATTACATTTAGGAGGGTTGCCGCCTGTTTGAAAAGTCGAATTTAGTTAAAGAAGTGTTGTACTTAAATTACTATGCAACAATTTAAATATTTTTGAGGTGCTTGAAGAGAGTGGTCCCACCTGTTTAAGAAGTTAAACTCAAATTACATTGTGCGACAGCCGAACCCAGCCCGGACTTTGTTTGGACATTTTCTAAATGTATACCCATTAAGTTGTAAAACGCCCGATGGATTTGCAAAAGTTAGCTGGTATTTTTATTTTATGACCTACTAAAGTTTTCATATCTCGGCCTAAATAGTTTTCAAAAAAAGTCGAAAAAAATAGTTAAAATAAATGTCTGAGCGAAATTGAAGGTTGAAACATATATATTAAAATTTCTAGGGAAATGTTTTCGTAGAACATTTTAACCCATTAGCTACCGCCTAAAACGGTCATTTTTGACACTTACTTCAAGAAATCTCGAAAAAAGCAACTTTGGCAGATCGTTACTGGATTGATATATTTTAAAAAAATATTCTCCGGAAAATTTTACTAGGGGTCTTCTCAGGCAAAAGTTTCATGCTATCAACGTAAAACCAGCTAAAAATTATAAATAAAAAATCAACGAATAAACTAGTTTTTTATACAAAAATTTTTTAAATTGAGTTTGGAATAACAGATCGCGAAAAACATCTTGGCAAAATAAGTATGTATGTATATAGAATTTGTGCTTAGAAATTTTAGATTTTTGTTATATAAGTATAAATTGTAGTTCAATTACTTAACTGGACGTGTGTGCTTAACATAATTATGCATTTAAACACAATAACCCAAACTTGACAAGCAAATTTATACACACATACATTTTGCCAGTTAATAATTTGCAAAAAAAAAAATATTAAAAAAAATAGCTGCTCTACCGCTATTACCTCTTTCATTTGCTGTTTTAATCTAAAAGCAAGGATTTCTTCGGAAAGCTTCGAAATTTGACGCTACCTGTGAAAGTTCATATTTTTCCCGTTTCTAAAAAAGCAAATTTTAGTTTTTCTTTTGCGGTATCTTTCTTGACAGAATTTGTTCGTGAAACTTTTTTCACCTTTTAAATCGTGTTTCCACGCAAAAATTATTCTAATAAGTTAACCTTACTTGCCAATTTCCTTCCTGAAATGTTTGGATCCCTCGCTAGTTGGGCCCCAATTTCCTTTGCCTTTTCGCGAGTATGTAAACCCTTCGATTTACACCAACCTTTCTTCAGAGCAATTCGTCGGTCGGCTCTGAACCTTTGAACAACCGGGAAGGAAGCCCTTTTTGCGGCAACACCCACCTCATGCATACGCATTTATTTTTTTTTAACCAATCAGGATGCTGCTGAAAAATTGTAATTACATTTTGTGGCAATTGCAATTTCCTTGCAATTTTCCCGTTAAATAACTTTTTTTATTTAACTAAAGGACACTCATTTTATGACGCTTAATGCAGAGCTAATGTATACATTTTTTTTTTTTAATATTTCAGTAGTACATATCGACTGTTGAGTGTAAGATCGACCTATCTCGGCAGCCAGTTCAAAAACGCCCTATCTCAGCAAATTTTTTAACAACGCCCTCTCTCAGAATTTGGTTGGAGAACGCCCTATATCAGCACATTTTCAATACAGTTTGAAGTGAGAAAGGGCATTTTTGAATCGAATTCTGTAATAGGGCGTTCTTTAACCAAATTCTCAGATAGAGTGTTTTTCAATAAAATTCTGAAATAGGGCGTTCTTGAAAAGTTTTTTTAGATAGGGCGTTTTCGAACTGGCTGCCGAGATACATAGGTCGATCTTCCATTTAGCCATCGATATCGACGCCTCCTAGCCATACCATGTTAAGTCACCTTATACTTATAGCTCAGTTATGCATACTTAGCATTGCGTGAGAGTTGTCGCATAAGGAATCTCTCTTAAATGGACTTTGCTGTGTGTAAGCGGTTACCCAACGCATAGCACTTCACATGTAGAATTCTGTTCTGTGGTTTTGATTTTTACATAAAAAGTATGCAAATTATATGGAAATTTCTGTATAACGAAAAGTAATTAAAATTAAAAAATTAAAAAATGCACCTTATTAAAATTATTTGGCGGAAAACACGCGCTGTGGGAAATTCGGTGACTTACAGAAGCGTGGCGTAAATTTTTGGCTACCTTGTAGAAATGTAATTCTAGCTTAGTAGTTTTCATAGCTGTTTCTAATCAGATTATAAATTGTAATGATTACCGATTTAATTAATTATTATTTTTTAAATCTGCTAAATGATTAATTACCATCATTTCCACTTTTAAATTAATAATTACTGATTACCATTAAAAATAATCAGAATCGTATTTTTTGCCAATTGGAAGAAAAAAAATTAATAATAAAAAAAACTAATGCGATTAATTTTGATTATTTATAATTATGTGAATTATTATTATTTTTTTTTTTAATTTAATAATTTAGGTTTCTTCAAAATGTTCAAAAATTAAACGATCAAAATGTTCTTCTTTCCAAAACGAACGAATTTAGTGTAATAAGACTTGTGTCTCACCAAATGACAAAAAATTACAGTAGTGAGTAAAAGATGACTATGATTTGAGAAACTAAAATTCCATTTTTTACAATTTTTATTGGTGCACTCGAAATTCAATCTAAAACTGTTATATACACGAAGAAATACATACATATATATGTGTATGAGGAATACTGCGTAAACATCTTAAACGCCAATATTTAATCACTTTTAAATAATATGGCTTTCAAATTAAGGCGTGCGCGAGTGTAAACATGTTTGATGACCTCGTATGGTGCTACGGGGCGTATACGTTACATACGCTATTACGGGTATATGAGCATGAGTGGCTATATTTATACTTCATTTGGTATAACTTTTTAAGTTTTCATTTAAACACAATTTCGCGATGCAGTCTTGTTCTTTATACAAAACAGAAGATAATGCATTTTCTAAGATAGGCGAACCACCATTTTTGTGGGATTTGCTCACATACCAAACACATACCACCTTTGACTGTGACAAAATCTAGACGGCGCACAGTGATATTTGATAACCATTTTGTGTAAATTCGAAGCTGTAATAAAAATAACTGAAAACAATATGGTCAGGTCTGAAATTAATAGAAATTTGTTGAGTTTGAAAAATGTTTAAAAAAATTCACGTAGAATTGAGTTATATGTAAATGTAGACGTCCACATTTTGAGATACAATTTGGAACGAACTGTGAACACCCCATATTTCGTTACTTTAAGCATATCATACCATCAGAAAACAAACAAAGTATGTTTGCTTATAATGAAATCGAACAAATAATTAAATATAATTAAAGTAATAAAAAATAATCAAAAGTAATCACCAAATTAAATCAATTATTTATTTTAATTTTTTTTTAATGAATGTTTTTTGATTATTTCTAATTATAATTGATTACTAATTCATTACGATTACCGAACTGATGTAATCGTTTTGATTAGTAATCGTAATCCAAAGTTTACAGGTGGTCTGCTTTTAATAATATTTTTCTAGTTAATATTATCTAAGCAATTACAGTTATAAAATATGTATATAATATACAGGGACGGGATTTTAAGCACCTAAAAACCTATAAAAAAGACAATATAAAATAGCGAAATAGGCAGGAAAAGGCACTCAAAATAGCAAAAAAAGGAAAAACTTAAAAATTGCTCTCGTTTACAGGAAAAATGTTCAACGGACGCCACTACATATCCAATTCCTATATAGCTATCGAGTTAATTTTTTATTCTTAGCACAAGTTTTCGAGATATTTTCAGGTGTACATGGCGTATGGGTAACATTCTTTCCTGCTCATTTTTCATACAAAAAATCTTTGCGCATTTCCATATGACCATATATTACTTCTTTATTTATCCATCGATTTTCTTCATTATCAACTTGTTTTTTTGTAACAGAATAGGCTTTATTTAACACAGCCTTGAATGTACTAAACGTGCGCTCGACGTAAG
Organism: Rhagoletis zephyria; assembly: GCF_001687245.7. NCBI lineage: Eukaryota > Metazoa > Arthropoda > Insecta > Diptera > Tephritidae > Rhagoletis > Rhagoletis zephyria. The sequence continues at coordinate 702,835 of NW_016157122.1, read as the reverse complement.
TTGATACAAGTGGCGCCCAATTTAAATATGTAACGTTTGAAAACTGTTGTCAAAAATATGAGTAACTTGTTAATTACTCAATTGACTTGGAAATATCTGCCATACTGAAAGCCTTAGTGCTGTTTCAGACGCACCGAATTCCGGTCACTTGGCAGGCGGCACAAAATATACATACATACATACAAAGTAACCGAGCACCGGCTTGTGTGAAAGCTCTAACTGCGAAAGCTCTAACTACTTTATATGTATATATGCACACTTGGCGCAAAAGCAAACCTGCTGCCGGGTATCCGTAAATTTAAGCAAGTGAACTGTGTGTACATATGTACTTCGGAAAAATGCGTTACTAGATGTAACATATTTGATATGGTGTGGTGATAAATACAAATTAAGATCAATTTTCGGCGGAATACTTATGTTGATGCATGAAAAGTTCAGTAGTTCTTACCATCGTACAGTTTCCTAAGTAAAAAGACTATCAGCTGATTGCCGAAAAATGCCTACAGCTGAGATCACCTGTTTTTTGGCATTTACTCTTATCTTTTACAATTTCTTTCTGTCATTTCTATTACAATTTCTTACATTTCTATTACCATTTATTCAAAACACGCTAACACACTGGAACCAAAAACACACCTACAGCTTGCCAAGAAAAACGATAAGACGAAGAGTTACTTTACTTATGGAACTGTACGATGGTTTGTTACTTCTTTTTTGCCTGCATGGCTGCGAAAAATAAAAAGTTTGAAAATATGTTTATCAAAATTTTGCACAGCTAAAGATATGATGATTCGATTTTAATTAATACTTTGGAGTATTTGAATATCTATCTAGAATATTCACAAAACTCACCTTATGATGATGACGGTAAGTCTCAGATGGGTTCGAATATCAGAAACTAGTTTTTGTGAAAATTGCATTCGATTTTATTTAATATAAATGCATGATATGTATTTTCAATGCATATTTGCTGCAAGGGTGTAATTAACCAATCTTTTATGTAAATACATACATACATATGCAAGTGAAGCTATACCCTAAACCAGAGATTCCCAAACTTTTTTCAAAACTCTTCTGGCTTCGGTGGACCCCCTGCTGCTACATTTCTAACATATTTCCAAAACTCATCAAAGAACTTGAAGATCAGATCTAACGATGTAAATTTGCATCGCGGATGAGTTTTAAAACTAAATTTGGAGTGGCAAAAATAAAAATAAAATATCTGCTTGTGTTCTATTTATTAAAAACATGTGATAACACTTGCAAGTTCAAAAAAAACGGAGCTCATAAAACCTTCAAAGTACTCTTTCGTTCTGGGAAGTTATATTTTTGAAGAGCACTTCGAGAGCTATGTAGCGTTATTTACATTCTCTTCACCATAAACTTCTTACATGTTCGGCTCACTCATGAATTTGGTAGTACCGTAGCTGGCCAATGTCTCAAGTGCAGTTTGGCTGCCACTCCTTCACCCCTCACCTACATTCCACCACGTAGTCCATGGCTTTGAGGGTTCCAATTACCTCAGTCTGGAAGACCGAAACAAATACCCCAAGGTAAAAGTGAAGCTTATCCCCATTAACTTCGAAAAAAGATCCCAGATCCTGACCCAGAGTAAATTTTGGAGCCATCAGGGAAGATTCGAGGAACTCAATATTATAGAATCTATTCAACAAAGGTAATTGTGACGTACTATCCTGTAGCATTGAAAATACACAAGTGCTCAAATCTCTGCCGCCAGCAATTTCAGCCTCGCCCCACTCAGTTTTATACCAGCATCCGTTTTTTTTTAGTGCAGCAGTGCGTCAAAGGCACTATACACCACTAAAAAAATTTAAGTTAAATAAAGACGCTTTCAAGCAACCAGTTTGGTTACCATGGAAACCAGATAAAATTTTCGTGGACCCCCACTTACATCTCGTGGACCCCCATATTTTTTTCACGCCCCTCGAGTCTCCCTCTGGACCACTTTGGGAATAACTGCACTAAACAGACTAAAAACACATAAATACTGGCTATGACCAGCAATGATTAACATAAATATGTATGAATGCTTAAGTATGTGTATATGTAGTGTGGTTAGTAAATTCATGAAAGCTTTGTAGGTTTGTGTCATTGATAAATTCGAATTCGAATCAAGCACTGCACTTAAAACATTCGAAATTAAAGTCTACACTGCCTTAGTGCTTTTGTATGGGAATGCACACACATACAGATATATTTATATTATTAGTATTTTTGTATATGCGCCGGTAATTATAAGGGCGCACTTGACTGCATTGCAAAAACAGCCAAATGGTTTTCAAGTCTTTTTAGATAATTTGTAAAAATGCAATTTGGATTTTAAATTTGTGTAGGAGCATTACGTTTAAAAAAGTTTTGACCGTTAACATTTTTACAAACCGATGCTTTAAATTAAACTGTCAACATGATTTTTGCCCACCTGCCTCCATACAGTCGGAAACACTGTGCGCCGTTGGGTCTAATGAATGGTTGATTTGTCTTTGCCCCTCAAGTGCTGCCATCGAGCTACTTACAACACCCTGTTGCGGCCCTGTACTTTATTAATAGGGCTTGGAATCTCATGCAAATGCAGGGTTTTATTGGGTATCTTCAAATGGAAATGGTTAAGTTACCTTTACGAAACATGAAATTTCCTTTAAAATGGCATTTAATCGTTAGTTAGCATATTTTTGCATATTTTGCTGTAAATGCATGATTTGCATATTTCTTGCGCATATTTTAGTATATTTTACAATAAATGTATGTGCCTTTTGCATATTTTTACTTTTTATGATTACAACCATTTAAATTTAGTGCGAAATATTTTGACAAAAAAAAATTTCCCTTGACAAAAAATTGCCGTTGAGGAGATTTCAACTAATGGAAGACTGTAGAAGAGAGCTGGCCTATATGTACATATCTCTGATCAATACGAAATTACCCTAATATGGGTCCTGGGACATAGGGTCATTTATATTAACGAGGCAGCGGACGAACTAGCAAGGTGCGGCTCCATACTGAATGTGTGCCACGCGGTGAACATTGGCGCCTCGTTCAGGAAGATAAAAGTAATAATTAACGAAATTTATCACTCGAAGGCCAAGCAGAGGTGGCACCGTACAAGATGGTACGGCAGTTCTGGGGGTCCCATGACCCACTTAAAATCAAAAAATGAGCAAAGACTAAAGACTACAAACTTACTGCAGTGTGCACAGGGTACTGGCCCGTTGAGGTAAATGTTGAAAGGCTTGGATTGCCCTACAACAGCCGCCAAATTGCTGTGGGTAAACTTTCGCAAACTATTAAACTGTCAATGTTTCTATTTATACAAGATTGTAACTGACTGCTTGATTATGGCCCTTATAATGAGTTGCATTCGATTTTCGATCTTCGCTGGCCTTCGAAGATCGAAAGTGAAATTCGTATTATGAGCTATGCAAGCGTGTCGAAATTTTCGTTGAGTATCGAATTTTCTGTCGAACAGAATTTCGCTTTCGTAGGTATAGCGAAGAGTTAGAAAATTGTGAAAAATGTATGATTTTGCATTTGTTTTCTTACTTTTTGGCGGCTAGACTCTAATTTAAAAAAAATGTTTATTAATTTCATGCAATTCCAACGTCGCAAACGCAAGCTCGAATGTCTGGTTTTACGCTGTTGGCACGATCTCTGAGAACAAAATCATAGAGCTGTTTATAGTTTTAATATATTTTAGATAGATTTGGATCGCAAAATTTGTTAAATATATAGTGTCAAAATATATTCGAAAGACTGCACTTAAACTCTCTTAAACATTCACTGCTCCTGGCCAGTTTTCTAAGCTCTCATCCTCTGACGAATTGTTCAACCAGAACTCCGTTGTACTAATTAAAATTTTTTTACCACGTTTTCATAAACTCGATTTCTTTTTAATTTGCACAAATTTACATATTTACATACATATGTACAAGCACACTATTTAGGGCCAGTTTTCCAGTGCATGGCCGTGGTTACGCTCACTTTAAACGCCCGATCTGGCTGGTTTAAACTAAGATCAGCCAATCAAATGTCAACCAGCTGTTCAATTTAAACTCAGTTTACTTAAACTAAGTTTAAACTGGCACTGAAAAACTGGCCCTTAGTTTGCTCGATTTGTAAACAAAGCTTCTCGGCGGTGAAAAATATACTATTGTGAACAACCTAAACGAGCGAAATTCACAATAGCGCTATTCTTCATCGATTGAGCGCCATAATACCAAATGAAAATTCGTTCGATCAGCACTTTCGACCACAGTCGAAGATCGAATGCAACTGAATGACAAATTTATTTACGCATTTACAGACATGACGACGTCTTCTAAGGGTCGCAGCATTTACGCAACACCGAATTTTCAATTCTGCCACATTTTATTTAGTGCATTATAAATTTACGAGTCTTTTGATATGCATTATGTTAATTTCTATGGCATAGAATTTTGGGCAGAATTTTGGTCCGTTTGACATGGAACGTCCCATACATATTTTTTTTTTTAATTTTACATACTTTATTATCACTTTTAATCTGCTCTGCAATTAACAAAGAATTTATTTAATTATTATTTTTACATATTTATTATTTTCAAGAAATGACACATGTATTAACAGGGTTGCATCGGGATAAACTCTGTTTGAAAGCCAGTTCGATCGACTCATTTCATTTGTTGCATATAAACACTTGCATTTCAAGCGAGCTACACTGACACGAGTTAGTTCGATACCGAGTTTGATGCCATATAAACAAGGTAAATATTTAAAAACCTGAGTTCCGATTCGAATTCAGCGACGCAAAATCTATTACCCCACATCTCCACCTTCTACCGATTCTGTGTTAAGACAGAAATGTTAGGTGGAGACCGCGAATTTCCACTGTTAAACCATATCTGTCTTGCCGAATTTCTTACCATCGCTGTCCTAACATCAGCTGTCATTTCGTAGTTTGACAACTCAGTTTTCATTTACCGCGCCATCTACATTGGGTACAGATCGCGATCTGATTGGCTTGGCGCCATTTTGAACATGATATGTTAAGACAGCAAGTTGCCCACATGAGAAAACGGGATAAAATAAAAAAACAGAAATTTGACAGATGTTAAGACACATTTAGTAGAAAATGGAGACGTGGGGTTAGAAATGGCTAAACTTATCTCAGATAAAATTTTTACTGGAACTGTGCTATAATCTTAAACAACGATCTAAATATATGTAAAAATCTAGCAATTCGAAATAAATTAGAATTTTAAAGTGTTGTTTATTTTTGTATTGTAAAAGGGAAGATATTTTGTAAATAAAATATTATACACACCTAAAATGTATTCATTGAATTTATGTAGAATAAAACTTACCTGTAATTCAGATTCGGTAACATCAATTTCGCCTCGATAAACAAAATCAATAATGGTCTTCAAATCAGTGAATATTATATCGCCGGGAAGAATGATTGTGGGATGCTTGCAGGGATTTTCCAAAAGCAGTTTTTGAAAATATGACGAGCACGCAGATAATACAACCTATTTGGAGGAAGATGGTAAAAAATAAATCTCGTTCTGATGTTTTCACTTTTGAGTTCTTAGAATAAGAATTTTGTTGAATTGATCCTGAGGGAACGTACAATGTGGGCTTTGTCAAGTCCTGGTGCTAGATGGCAACAAATTATTTGAAGGGCCTAATCAAAAGATGATTTTTCTACTTCCGGGAATTTTTTAATCATGCGGTTTAATATTATCTTAAAGATGAGCTGCCATCGTGCGATAAAAATCCAAAAATTCCAAAACACACGAAACTTATCAATAATCTCACAAAACCATGGGCCAAATATAGTAAAACTGCATTTTTAGTTTTTCTCAGGATTTTTTTAAAGGACTTTGAAATTTTAAAGATATGATTAATTAAACATATGTATGTATTATTAAAAAAATACAGTGCAATGTGTACAAAGAAAAAAGAAATTTCTGCAGAATTAAAAATAATAAAATTTGTTAGGACGAATGGGTACTGAAAATGTCATTTTATTTTATTTAATTTTTTTTAAAGCTTTTTTAATGTTAGAAAGACGAAATTCGAGGATGTAGTCGCGTGTATATTAGTCCTTAAGTTCTTTTTTTCAAAAATAAATACTGCAAATTTTCAAGTATATTAAAAGATAAAATTTTAAAAGGACACTTTCAATACCTATTCGTCCTTATGCACCAAACAATTTAATCTTTTTTACTTATACAGAATTTCATCTTTTATTGAATACCCATATTGCTATTTTATATTCATTTCATTTCATTTATTAAGAGAAAGACATTAGTACAGTATGATCATTGATCTGAGCGACCTCTAAATATTTTTTTGATTTCAAAATAAAAAAATAGGGGTCTATTTTTTTCGGTATAGAATATATAGTATAGGGGGCGAGAGCATAAAAATCCCGACTTTACTTTTTCACATGCATTTTTGGACCACCTTAATAGTCATAGATCTTTCATAGTACAAAAGAGATTAAAATACAAGTAAAAATAAAATATATAATACTTAAGACAGAAATAAAAATAAAATACAAGCATATCACATTATAAATATCGCTCATTTACATACTTCAAGATAGTGACATAATTCAAAAAAAATAAAATACAAATATTGAATTAAGTATGCGGAAATTACATCGCTGTACCGATTACCAGCATCTCACTAGAACAACATACATACATATGTATTAATTTTTACTATGGGAATATATTTAGATTCAATACTCTAAACCTTTTTTTTCCGAGTTCTGTTTTTTGAGTTATGACAGTATTGAAGTAAATGGGCGATACGTAGCAAAGATCAACACAGACGACAAAATAAAAGTTAAACATTGAGACAGCGAAACCCAGATTCAAAAGTTAAAAAAGTAAATATGTAAAAATATTACACCGAATTCATCAAATAAGTTTTTGAATAAATCATAACTTCGAAATTTTGAGGACCTTTTAAAAAAAATCCTGACGCCAGAAAGAAAAATTAAAAACGCAGTTTTACTATTTTTGGCACCTAGCTTCGCGAATGTATTCGACTGTTTTGTGTGTAAAATTTACTGTCTCACGATGTTACATTTTCAAAACATGTATATTTTTGAAACTTTGAAAAGGCGCGACTAATCATGATCTTTCCAATACATTTTAAATTTAGATTAGACACTCCACATTTAACAATCCGGCTGGAAGTTAAATAACACAATTGCCGTCGTCCTCAATGTGTGACACTTTTTAAATTAAGGAGATTAATAAGTATTTAGTTTTCATGATAAGAATTCAATGTTGGGTATGGTGGTGGGTGCATCTGAAAAAAAAAAAACGAGGAGGTCTTCCGAAAATATTGCAACTCGAAGCAAAAGGTACTTGGATTTTAGGTGTGAATGACGAGGATGTATACATAAAGTGATAAATAATTATGTAAATAAATTAAGATACTCAGCCATCGAAGGACGAATTCTATTTCGCAATCTGCAACACAATCTGCCTATGAATGCGCAACTACTAGCTGAACGAAAAGTGTCGCTAAAATTTCTAAAACTGGTGCAGTCTCATGTACGTTGTTCGGTTGGGAATTAATACCTACACATGTATGTATGTATGTATGTTTGTATGTACCCTACTACAAACCAAAGTTCCCGAAATCTTAACAAAATCTTTAGAAGTATCTCATTTCTGAAACGATTTTTTTTTACAAATCTTCAAAGAAAATTATGTGAAGTGGTTGACAAGAACACGTAAAGAAATTTCGTTCCGAAAAATAAAGAAAATTCTGAAAAAAATTCTGCAAGAAACTCTTCACATAGCAGCATTATTTTCATTACTTTACCGATTTTCATGAGAAATTTCGTGAGAGAATCGAAGTAGACACATTTTATTTCATTTTAGAAAATTTGGCAAAAAATCCGATGAGATCTGTACGAATTCTTTAAAATTTCTCTACAATTCAGAATACTCTGAAAAAAATGGTTTGCAGGGTACATTCATACATATGTATGTAAGTATGTATGTATGTCCATATGTATATATTAATATCTTACCTTGTGTGCTTTTAGTGAGCCATGCTCACAGGAGAGTGTTACATCCACAAAAGAGAGATCTTCACGCAACTGCTGGAACACCGACGTCATGGTGTTTTGGTAGTTGTTCCAACGCAGACTAAAATACTGGTGACTTCTGGATGCCATCTTGATGCAATTGCTATGCACTTGTCTTGTCCACTAGTCCAGTTTTACGCCAGCCGTGTTTTTTATAATGAACTGTAGGAATAATAAGTCAAATTTTAATTGTTATCTAAAAATATTTAATTTTTAAATAATAAAACCTACAAACCTACTTTTGTTTACACATATAGTATATGTATGTACATATCGTCGCTTAAAGTACAAAGCCGTGTATCGTGATACCGCAAAACTGCGTAACTGACCGGCGTGAAAAAAATGATATTTGCACACCGAAAACTGCTGATAGAGATAATTAGGGATGAAAGAGGGAACCGTCTTGAAATAAGACAGGTTTTACTCTCTCTTGTAAAGTGTGGGCAACCTTCCATTATCTTGATACGCGGTTTTGTACTTTAAACGGCGATATGTATGTATGTAAAAAACGTTTCTTCGATAAAACTATCTAAAATAAGTGGAAACCATAAAGTAAGATATAAGATAACGAAAAAATATTGAAACTGTTTAAAGAAAATGTGACAAACCCGCTCATTTATAGAGAAAAACATGACTTCCTTCGTAGATGGGTATAAATGAAGAACATAAAAGAATATTTGAATTTCTATAAGGATTCCGTATTGTTTTATTTGGAAATTATTATTGATTTTATCAAAAAATATTTCTGCTTAAAATATGAAAAGCAATTCTTTATTAATTTTATTTTACACCAATTTTACTTTTATGGAGAAGATGTTTCTCTATTAGCAGATACTTTTTTGAACTTATTAAAAAAACAAAGATCGTGAATAGCAGTTAACCAGAAAAAGAAATTAATGTTCCTTTCAGTTGGCGTATATTGCCTGATACTTTACAATCAGCCAAAAATTTATTTTTTCAAAGTGAAATTAAAATTAGATTTTTTTACGTGATATATACATATGTAGTTTGCAATGGTTCGTAACAACTGTTACGACTTCTCATATTTTGGAGTTTCCGTACGCAAAAACTTGGAAAGCAAGTATGTGTTCGGGGTCCTACTAAGAATTGCTTGAGGAGCATCGTGATATGCTCCTCCACTGGGAGCATTTGAGCCTCGTCGTGCGGGTGATGTTGCGGCGACATCAGAAGGCATCCGGTCGTTGTCCGAAGTGCAGTGTTTTGGTAAGTCGTAGCTTCATCCACTGCGTCCTACTAGTCTCCGGCGACCACACAGGCGCTGCATAGTTTAGAACCGGCCGACCAATTGCCTTGGTGTGTACTCGTATTCTCTAGGCGAAATTCTCCAGCAGAAAAAATTCTGAGAGTTTAGCGGCATTCGTTCTCAAAGAGGCAAAACATCCACACAAGAACGAGAACGCAAAAACTTTCAACCTTTGAAACAGCTGATCACCTCCACAGTTTCCATTGGCGATTTATTTGGCAATTTATTTTCTGTTTGGTACATTTTCCCCCGATTTGGCATTTTATATTGAATAGTTTTGGATTAAAAAAAAAAAAAACCTTTTTAAAATATAAATTAATTATATCGGAATGAACAAGTTATTTTTCTCATGATTATTTGTGATATCACATGTTGACGCATTCAAAAATAAGAGAATCTCCTCCAAACACCCATCATCATCTTTATTTATTTATTTATTTATTTAGCTTCAACGCAACAGCCGTTGGCTATATTTCAGCGCTGACGCAATTAGAATTACATAAAAAGCAATTTAAATCTAGTGAAAATATTTGCATCTTATATCTACCTTTATTTTAGATAGGAAAACGAGAGATAGAAAGAATAGAGTAATAAGGAAAAACAGCAGAAGGAACGATTAGTTATACATATCTAGTTATATTTCATTAGGCATAAAATTTGTAGAGCTCGCTTTTAAAATGCACAGTGCTTTTGATAAGTCTCAATGCGGATGGGAGGCCATTCCAAAGACGAATAGCGTGGACAAAGAATTGCCGCTCGGATATTGAGGTGTTGTATTTCNATCAAAAAAGTAATTTAATGGATATAGCTACAAATGTAGCTTAAAAATTTATTTTGGTATATTTAGAGGAAAATTATGGTGCATACGAAAAATGTCATACGGCAACCATAGTCAGTACACACTAAAGTCAACAAAATGGAGAATTATAGTAAATTAACGAAAAATAAACTCAACAAACGTTGTACTTAATACATTTACTCACTTTTTCCTTGTATACTAGCACTAATAATAAAATTTGCAATAAATAACTCAAAAAGGAACAGTCCAGCGCCTTCGTCTTGGTCTGCAGGCNGTTATATTTCATTAGGCATAAAATTTGTAGAGCTCGCTTTTAAAATGCACAGTGCTTTTGATAAGTCTCAATGCGGATGGGAGGCCATTCCAAAGACGAATAGCGTGGACAAAGAATTGCCGCTCGGATATTGAGGTGTTGTATTTCGAGTGTAACAGCTGTGAAGATCTAGTTGACCGGATATAGTGTAATCGGCACTTTAGATACTGCGGTTCATTCGTGACTAGAATTTTATGCAGCATTACGAGACACCTCACCTTCAATAGATCATTAAACGAGATTGAACAAATCTTTGTGGCAAAATTCGAAATATGATCACGCTTTCTAATGCCATATATATACCGGGAAATATTGTTATACAGTAAATTAAGCTTCTTATTGCATACACTATCACACTTAGCAAACAATTCTGAACCATATAAGAGTGTCGGTATCAGNGTATTTGATTTTGTTTATTTACAAACATGGGTTTGTGATCAGCTGATTTTCTTACTTGCAACTTTTTTGAGTGCGAGAACGCAAAACTAAACCCGCTCAGGAACAATTTACTACAAGAGCGTGCAATTGCTGACTTATGAATCAAAAACCGCGAAGTGTGTTCTGCCTATTCCAAGTTGGATAAGGAAGCAAAGCGAATGGGTCTGGTGGTAAACGAGGACAAGACGAAGTATCTCATGTCATCAAACAAACAGTCAGCACATTCGCGCCTTGGCACCCATGTCACTGTTGACAGTCATAATTTCGAGAAAGTAGAGAATTTCGTTTACTTAAGAACCAGCATTAACACCGATAATAATGTCAGCAGTGAAATCCAACGCAGAATCACTCTTGCCAGCAAGTGCTACTTTGGACTGAGTAGGCAACTCAGGAGTAAAGTCCTCTCTCGACGTACGAAAGCCACACTCTCTAAGTCACTCATCATGCCCGTGCTGGTATATGGCGCAGAAGCATGAACAATGACAACATCCGATGAGGCGGCTCTTGGAATATTCGAGAGAAAGATTTTGCGGAAGATTAACGCGCCTTTACGTGTAAGATCTTTACAACGACATGGACATAATGCAGCAAATTAAAGTAAAGCCGCTCCGCTGGCTTCGTCATGTTGTTCGAATGGACACCGATGCTCCAGCTCTGAAAGTATTCAATTCGGAACCCGCTGGTGGTAGCAGAAGAAGAGGAAGGCCCCCACTGAGATGGAAAGACCAGATGGAGAAGGACTTAGCTTCACTTGGCATTTCCAATTGGCCCCAGTTGGCATAGAAAAGGAACGACTGGCGTGTTTTGCTGAACTCGGCCAAAATCGCTTAGGCGGTTACAGCACCAAAGAAGAAGAAGAACGCAAAACCAGTAAAATTTTTCTAAAACTTTTGATAGTTGTGGGTACGAGTACACTTCTATTGTTTGCACCTTTCCTTCCACGTTTGTTGCAACATATCGCATGCAGCTGTCGTTTTTAAAAGAATAAATTGCAAATTCAGATTCCTCGAACCCAAAAACGCCCAGAAAGAGCGTTTGAGGGTATGTATAAATATTTGCATTTAAATTACTTTTATTACTATCCACTTCAAATTGAAAAAAAAAAATAAAACGCTTAAAATCGGCAACCTGGGAAAACTGAGAAATTTCAACACTCACTTTCTCACTAATGAGGTTTTCTTTTCTCGAAAAAATGCCACTTTCTTATATGGCAACGTTATCAGAGTGCAACATTTTAAAGAAAGAGCACGCAATATGCATGTGACGATGCTGAGAAAGAACACTAAAACTTGACAGCCCGGGCGCAGAGCAGAATAAATGCAACATTTACCCTGTTCCTTTGAACTGATGTAGAAGCGTACGGGAACGCAAAAAGCAATATTTAATGTACGTCAGCCCATTTGTTTACATGACATTGGTACAACACTGATTTGGCTGAAACATCACGAAATACTTATTAAAATCTATACATATTCAAATACTTCGTTGTTTACTTATATTTTTTAACAAAAATAAGGTTCTTTGCTTTCACCCCGTTCTGTTTTTGGTTACAAATGCAACCCTGCCCATGGTTTGACACTTTTCATGAACTCACAGGAAAATTATCTGCGGACTAAATCCTGTAACTTCTGACTAGCAACTTTAAACTTGCACTTTGTTGTACTAAATTTGAATAGGCTATAAAACTGCATACTTTGAATTTTTTTAAAAAATCTGAATAAAAAGTTGCAAATTAGTGTGCAAATTTAAAGAATTTTCCTGAGTTTTGCACAAAGTTTAGAGATTTTATTATTACGTTTTCTGGTGTAAAATGAACTATATTTTTATAAAAAATTATCGAAAATAAATTAGAATAAAAAACTTAGCATATATGGCGAAAAATTCACTGTGCCAATACTTTTGTTCGTCACTGTATGTATGAAGAAATTTCCATACACATACCTTTTCAAGTTTTCCATATTTTTCAACAGATTTGTGAAATGTCACTTAATAAAGTGTTAATACCGAAATAGAGAAAATACAGACATATTAAAATTTATGTCGTATCCCACCAGACAATTTTTGTTGCCGGACATAAGAAAACTTGTCGCCCTAAGCAACAAATTTATTGCCGGCAATATCGCCATCGTATCGATTTCTTATTACCAGTCGCTCTAAAACGTCCGCCACAGGCAACTCGCCTGGGCGAGTCGTTTTCTTATTACCTGAATGAGTCGTTTTATGATTGCTACAAGCGATATTTAAATAATAATTTCTTGCAACAATTTTATTATTTCTCAATGTTTCATTTGTTTTTGAACTCAAACTTATAATTTGTAAACGAAATTAACTATTTTCGTCTCTATGGAGCTTCCTAATTTTTCAACCCTTTCTTGGGCATAAATTATATGTTTTTGAAGAATCCTGTTGACGCGGAGTTCATCAGTCTGGGAATTTTTGAAAACATATTCCTAAAATGACATAAAAGAAATAATGTTTCCGATTTCTCCCTACGGCAATAAATCGGCGAGTCGCCAATTTGTTGCCATGGACGATTGTCGCCTATTTCTCATGTTTTGCATGGTGGGATTCCTCTTTTATAAAAATGTGTCGCTAACAACTTGCATTGTTGTAGATGTTACTGTTAAATTAATAATGGTTAAATAATGCCGGAAGCCGGCCATAAACGACCGTCACTGGGAGTCTGTCTCTAGTTACACCAACTCCCGACCTTTGCATGTCGCTTGAGGAACACAGCCTCCCGACGTGGACGAGATAGAGCTTCGTCTGTCTTGGGAGACGCGCACAACCCGCGCACAACTCCGCTCGGGATACTACAGCAGGTTGACCTCATACCTGAGCAGGATAAACTCAGATACGCTCAAAGTTATACCGGTTTAATTTGAATACCAGGCCGCAAATGCGCTGGGAGCGTTGTTGTTATTGTCGTAGCGGCTACAGCAACCCCGCCCAGATCGGTTGGTATCTCAATCGTTGTTGTCAAGCTCAACCAACGGAAGTCCCACACAGTCCACGGGTATAAAGGCGTTAGTTGTGTGGGGTTTTCCGGGCATACGAAGAGATGTCGTGGGGTGTCAGATAAAAGTTTAATCTACTGCAGTAGCAAGAGCGGAGTTGGGCTATTGTGGTTCTGGTCTCCCGAGGCAGATGAAGCTCCGTCTCGTCGATGTCAGATGGTAGTGTGCCTAGAACGGCATTCAGAGGTCTGGAGTCTACATAACTCAAGACTGACTCCCTGTGAATGCCGTTCAGAGCCTGTCAGTAAGCTGACGGGTCCAGGGGTTGCTTTATAAACCTCTGAACTATGGCCGTCAGTTCATATAGACACCTTCTGACGTGCCTCGGCTGGGGCTCCTCTGCAAGCATGTGTCTGTTCGGGTGTCCACGTCTGTGGCTCCCTACCAGGAATTGCTTGCAAAGCATTGTGTTGTGCTCCTTTATGGGGAGCATTTTCGCCTCGTCAAGCAGGTGGTGTTCTGGCGACATCAGAAGACATCCAGTCGCTGTTCGAAGTGCGGTGTTTTGTGTCGTCTGCAGCTTCATCCACTGCGTCCTACTAGTCCCCGGTGACCACACTGGTGCGGCGTAATTTAAAATAAGAGCACTAGGAAGGTAAACAAGTTTAATGTATATCTGGCCAAGTAATATCACTTAGGCAACGTTCCCAAAAATTTTTGACGTTACAAAACCGGCCTGACCCCTTCTTTCCGATGATAACTTACTCTCAAAGATAAGCTCGGTCGAAATGCTGCGAGATTTGTTTTAAGAGGGGTACTCATCGGACACTGCAGGCTACAAGGACGTTCCTGCGGACTATAAATATGATTGAATTAATATTGCCCATTCTGCGATCGGTTGCACAGTGTCCGTATAACTGTTTTGATGAGAAGACACAATACCGTGTATTCCTCATTTTATTATTTATCTATGTATTTTCCAATTATGATAATTTTTATTTTTAAACAATGGACTTATTAATTTATTATCCCCTTGTTTGATTTATTTTAGCCATTATTATTTTTGTTAAAGTTATTTCGATTATTCATTATTTGTTTGGGTTCGGTTCGGTTATTTGTACAATAATTTTGGGTTATTGTGTCCAATCGCGTGACCCGAATCGAAAATTTCAACATTCACGTGTAGTCACAACAGTCTTCAATTATTTAATGAAATGAGAGGAAATTTAAAATGTGAAAACAATTTTTTTATATTTAAACGTATCATTATTTCATATGTCAAACAAAAGTTTTACTGTATTAAAATCCTTAAAATGAGAAATTTCAGAAAGCAGTTGCATGAGCAGCCACACCTTGCATGTAAAGTGTCTTTGGAAAGACGTTTTTTTCACCTTCCTTTTATTAGCTCGGGATGTAACTATGTAATATTGATGCGCCTAAAAGATGCAGCGATTTCTATTCTCAACTTACATACCGGATGACAGTACGAAAGGCAATTATAATAGGGAGGTTTTAGTTTTTTAAACAATAATTTTATTATTTCCGAAAGGCGAATTGCAGATTGCTAGTGCAGCACTAGCAACTTAAAATATTTATATGTATATCCGAAACCAATTTGCGCTCTCTCGATTGCTGTCACATCTTTCAACTATTAGTTGCGTTCCAGATGCTTCACGATTTGCAGGTTTTTACAGGAAGTCGTTCCAGTTGACCACCTTTAATAAGGTTTATTAATGTTGTTGTTGTGGTTGTAGCGGCTACAACAACCCCGCCCAGGACGGTTGGTATCTCAGTCGTTGTCGTCGAGTTCCACTAACGGCAGCCCTAGGAAGCGTGCAGCTTCTGTGGGGTTGGTCCACAGGCACAAGGCCGTTAGGGTTGTCGGGTTTTCCGGACATGCGAAGAGATGTTTCGAGTCATGTGGGGTCTCTCCGCATGCCGGACATTCATTTGGCACATCCTCATTCAATCTACTCAGGTAGGAGTTTAACCTGCTGCAGTAGCCGGAGCGAAGTTGTGCTAGTGTCGTAGGTTTATTAATGGAGAAAGCTGCTGTTCCTGCAAATCGTGAAGCATCTGGAATGCAACTAATATTTCTGAAAATTATATCGGGAATGTGACAGAAATGTCTATGGCTGTTCACACATCGAAATAAAATTTATCTTTCTCAATTTGACAGCGAATTCCGAGGGAAAATTGCAAATATTGCCACGTCTGTCACTGTTGTTGTTGTTGAGGGTTATTTTGTATAAGCCCGGCCGAAGTCCGCCAACGCGGATAGGTGTTCTCACAAAAATACTGTAGATGGCGTAACCAGAAAATGCTAATTTTACTCCATTTCAAATGGGCCCCGCGGATTTGTAGAGCGGGGAATGAGTTATCTTAAAGTTTGGACCGTGCTTTTTCTAATGGGTGGGGTTTTAGGTGCCGGATCCACTCCCCACCACGAAATCATTGTACAAACCGAACATTTCCCATGGTTTTATGATATAATCGCAAAAACATTTGGGAAATGTTTAGCTATACATTTGGGAAATGTTTAGCTATTTGTGCAACGATTTAGGGGTGGGGGCCGGAGGCGCACTGGCGATTTTCATAGCAATTTTAATTAATAAATTGCGACGAATAAGTTTCAACTAAAGGAATAAAACAACTAACAACTAATAGAGTAATGTGTAAAGTAAATATAAACATAAAAATGTAAATATGTATTATGTGGCTGCTTTATGGCAGAATAAGAGTAATCAGTGTATGTATATTTCGGAAATTTGCAACAAATACCACCAATATTATTGGTAAATTAGTGCAGATTTAGTAAATTAATTTTGTGTAATAAAGCGTGAACTGTCTACAAGTGTGTGTAAAAGGTTTTTGATTCGAATCACGCGCTTGGGCACAGCAACCCAAAATCGTTGTACAAATTCATAAACAGTACCCAAAAGTACAAGTTTAGCATCATATTGGACTTCTATTTATCCTTTTATAGAACAGCTAACTAGGTTCATACATAGGAACTTTTACAATATTATCACTCGGTTTAGAAATCACTTTGACGGTGTTCATAGGTGATCTTTCATATAACAGTTTACAACTTATTGTGGTATGTTTTAAAACTATTTGCAGGTGAGCTTCATTACAAACAGTTTATTTTCTTTCATTTTTCTCACAATTCAAGAAATTTAAACACTATGAACCATGATCAAAACAAGTAAACAATTTTAAACTCTACATTGTATGTTGGTATACTGCATAAAAACAAAAGAAGCAATACATATTTCTTAGTGGCTAAATGTAGATATTTTGTAATGTAACCAAGCCGGTTCCTTATTATAAACATGCCACTTGCCTTTTGCCGATTCTCGATTTTTATCAATTCCCTCTACTCCCTTTTATTCTGCCCTCGCTGGCTGACAATTAATTAGTGAAGCTAGACGTATTTGTGTGTTCAATTTCGCTGCCAACTGTTACGTCGCTGCACTCGGGGGTTGTCTTTTTGCATAATTTTCTTCAAGCCACGGGATGCAGATTTGGTTCCGATTCACTTTTTGCCGTTGTACACGATGTGCACTAAATGTTCTACTATAAATAGCAACGGCTTTATAAATGTCAATGCAAATAGAAAAGCCCCAAATATTTAATACCAATTAAGGAGGCAACTACTTCCATATGATTTCAATTTAACAAACACAAAATTTTCAACACAATCAATCGCCTTGCTCTATGTTGCACTTTGTACGAATATGTGGAAGTCTGAATGTTTTTCGCGCAGTATTTTTTCGCTTATAATTTTCGCGTCATTATTTCTTCACTGTTTAAACACTTGTTGTTGTTTCTGTGTGTTTCGAGTTTTTAACAGAGTTTTCTAAGCTTTCCAGCTTCTTTTTCAGCTTTTCAGTCGTCCAACGCAATGCTAGACACGAAGGAATTCGCTGCTAAAGAGGAATTTGGAATAATTAGAAAATGGATTTTTCACGTCGTTCGTTCGCTTGTCGTTCGCCCGCCATGATAGGTATGCCAGATGTAAACGATAAAAATATCCCTAATCAAAATGAGTAGATTTTATCGCATGTAAATTAGGTTCGATGGTCATTCCACAAATAAAAAAAAAATTTACTTTTCCAAATATCAGTATAAAACAATTTTCAGTCTAAATAATTTAAATGATATCGCCTTGGATAAATTTGCAACAATTAGTGTCAGTTTTTCGGTGACAGTTTAATGTTAGATTAAGCAAACCGAGTTTGAATTGAACAACAGGCTAATCTTAGTTTAAACCAGCCAGATCGGGCGTTTAAACTTCGTTTAAACCACGGCCGTGCACTGAAAAACTGACCCTAATTCTAACTCGTAAGTATTGTAATAATTTCCATACAATTGAGGAATTTATCCAAATACTCAGTATGATGCAAGGTTTACACATCTGGCACCTCTTGGCGTCATTCACAGCCCAATTCATCGCCATATCGCAGTCGTTTTCGTATAGTATTCGTTCGTACGCTCGTTCGTCTCTTGTCGCCATTTTCGTTATCCATTGTGTTCTATAGCTGTCGCATTCACACGTTTTTGCCGTACGCTTAAACACGAAACCTATTGATTTTCATGTTTCTTGTTCCACTTTTACTTCCCCTTCTTCTTGTTACAATGTTCATCACACACTTTTTTTCACTTTGCGGCCTCTTTTTCTCTTTCATAATCAGACGATTATTAAAAATTCACACCGAATTCGTAACATCGCTTCTTCCTTTTCACACGCACGCTCTTCCTTCCATCTCTATTTTTGGATTTTATAATGCTTTATGACTTTGCTGCATTGTCTTCGCTTTCCATATGTCTTTTTTGTTATTTTTCTGTTTTTATTATTTTTTCTTAAAGATTTATTTCCTTATTATCACTTCTTACATTTTCCAATCACTTTCGATTGGACAAGTCCAACGCACAATTTGTTTTGATCAATGGTAGCGCTGCCCTGCGACTTATCAGCTGAAGTGTGTAAAAATTATGATGCGAGCAGACAAGTAAGCGGATTGAGCAAACGTATGTCAGTTTCACATTCCTACGTCAGTCGGGGCTACGTAACTGGAACGTCCCAGATTTATATCTGGCCAAGGGCTGTCACCAGCATCATTCAACAAAAACTCTGGGGAATTTGTCTGATAGGCAAACATATGTATGTGTATTAAGGAGACGTCAATTACAACTTATTCAACACTGTAGCACCATACAAAACTAGTGAGCTAAACAAAAATCAAATGGGAAAGCGAATATGCAGATAACAAATGGTTCGGTGGGTTAATGTTTTTATGAAGCCAAATAATCAGAGTTGCATTCCCGAACGTGAGTGAAAAAAAATTTAAAGCTAAATCTCCATAGCAGGTTTTTCATGCGTTGCGGTTTTCGAGGCCGTTTAGGCTTTTCAGGCAAGCAACTCCACAACAAACTTTTGGAGCTTGACGTTTTCTTCAAACCTTCGACATATCGCAGTAAATGGGGCAAGGCGAATTTATACAAGGTGGTGTTACTGGCGAATTTAGACTTTCGCCGCCGTACTTCTTAACGTCAAACTAATGTGTTTGTTGTAATATGAATTCGCCTTGTTTACAACAAACATAATTTTGACATTAGGAAATACCCCGGCGAAAATCTAAATTCGCCCTCAACACCACCTTGTCAAAATTCGACTCTCGAAAAACGACTTGAATTCGGCACGACTTTCGCAATTAGGATGAACGACTTTTATTCGACACGACTCTCGCAATGGGCGTGATTAAATGGCGAAATTGGGCTCTCAAAAAAGTGTCAAACAGCTTTTTCGAAGTTCAAATTTCCTCCTTCGGGGAAAATGCCACTCCCTGGGAGTTAGCTATTGGAGGATTTCTTTCTGGGGAGAAACAAACTCCCCGGGAGTATTATAGTTTGAAATAGCAAAAGAAACGAACAGTTTTTGCATACTACAACACAAAATCATCACACAAAATTGTTCACCTCACTTTTTCATTTATTTTGTGCTCATTATTGATGAAAACAATTATTAAAACAATTGATCTCATTTTAGTTTACACCATGATAGTTTACACTTCTTAATTTTCTCAAATAAATTTTGACACTTCAGAACGAAATTCGAATTTCGGAGCACCGCGGACAAATGAGTCTGTTAATTCGCAACAATGGTAGTAATCTTTATTTTTCCATAATTTATTTCTAATCTAATAACTTAAATACTAACCCTATTAAGAAACACGATATACAGGCATGTTCTGCAAATCGTACGATTTCAAATCGGTGCGAAAATTATTCCCTCTTTGTTATAAATCCTCCGAAATAGATTTTGTAAATCGCACCGATTTGCAGAACATGCCTGAAATAAATCTTTTATTTGCCAAGTTTCTCCTTTTCGTTTTCAGCCCACTTTCTAAACTGGTCCATTACTTTATTTAAGTTTTGCTCCATACGTCCTTTGACGGCAACACTAAATAATTTGATAAACTCGTCCACCTGAAATTAATAAAAGGATAGAGTTATTGCTAATTAGATTGGAATCCAAACGACTGTTCCTACTGTCAGTTCTGCTTCCTTTCGGCCGTACTTCACGAAATTACATTGTGGTGCATGCTTTGCATGCTCCTTCCAAGGGTCATCAGTTGGCTCCCAACCATCGAGAGTTTTGTTGCAAACATAGCATGTAACTGTATCTGGTTCCCGTTCGTTGCCGCTCCAGTAAAATCCGGCCTCGGCCATCTAACTCATAAAAAAGAAGCGAAGAAAAAAGAAGCTTGAGAAGGGCGCGACTTATTACTTTGTAAAGAATTCTTACCTTTTTAATACTACATGCGCTGCTATCGTCAAAGGGCCATTTCTTGAAACTCTCTACTCGATTCTTCTCCATCATGTTCCCAAACTTTGAGTAGTCCATTTATTGCAATAAAAATTAATTTCTTTTCCGCAATGGCTTCTTTACAATACGGCTTTTTGTGCTGCTTTTAAACATTCAAAAAGCTGTCTTTTTTTTGACAGCAAACGTCAAAATTAAGTCAATAGCGTTTTTACAAAATTCAGCTTTGAGTGATGTACAAATTGAGGGATTTCGGGAAAATAATGTGTTGGGGCAGTTATGGGAATGTTCGTACAAGATGGATTATTGCAATAGCATTCTGATCAAATAATACCAGATTTTGTCATTTGTTAATAAGTTCAAGTTTCTATGAATCCTTTATTCTATTGTTGAAAAGATTCCACTAAAACTGTATTTTTTTCATACAACTTTTTTTTTGGTATGGAGGGATTTTGGATTTTTGATATCGATGTTTCCACAACGATAAAATTGTAACAAACAGTTTTCCAATCTCTAAAAACCATTTTTACTTTATTATTACAGAGCCTGTCGTAAACATTGCAATTTTTTGTTATATGAAAAGTTTTCTGGGTAATTATAATGGAGTCAGGAGATGCACAGCTGCATCCTAACTGGTGGGCACTGGCTAGGGTAAACTTTCCGCTAAAACGTTTCGTTCGTGGGCTAGAATTGCAGAGCAATGAAGCTAATCAAGACCAACACCAAAGTTCTCTACCATGTGAAATGGACGGCGTGGAAGTGCAAAAGTTTTATGAGGAACTAACAGATAAATTTACGAGCAACCAATCAGTTATCACTACGCTACCGGTTGATTGCCAATCAATCAGCAAAAAGGGCCAATCTTTAAAATTTAATCGCGTTAAATTTTTTCGATACGCCACTTCGAATAACATAGAAGAATTAGCGAGGTTCGATTATCAGCCCAATGATGTCAATGCTTGTGATACGTTTGGATGGACTGCTCTTATGATGGCTGCTTGTGAGGGAGCCAAAAATGCAGTTCGAATGCTGCTACAGTTGGGCGCTGACAAAAACATAAAAGAAAAGTGTGGAAGGACAGCTCTTGATATCGCAAAGCAAAAAGGCCACGAAGACATTGCAGTTTTATTGAAAAGAGGACTTGAATTTGAAATATCGAGGGTTGATGAAAAACGCAGTCCTTCTGACCATCCAACTCAGGCTTTTTATTGCTCCATCTGCGCTCAAACTTTCTCGGATACAACTCGCCTTCAACATCAAACATCCACACTTCACCAATTTAATACGAAGTCCACTAAAAGCAAACACAAGCTGGATAAATTCAATATTTCTTCAAAAAATCGTGGTCTACAAATGATGGTAAAACAAGGTTGGGATAAGGAAAGCGGATTGGGGCCAACAAAAGACGGCAGGTTATATCCCATTAAAACCGTAATACGGAAGAAACGAACAGGGCTCGGAACCGATCAAGAGCCTGCGCGTATAACCCATTTTGGTGCAAATGATTTGGAAGCAGTGAAACACAATAATTCAAGCGTGTTGCCTACGAAGAAAAAGCGTTCACGTAACGATATTCGTTCAGAAAAATTACGAGAATGGAAACGCGAGCGACGTCTTCGGAAAGAACTGAGCTGATGAAGGGAACATAATTGGTTAGGATGCAGTTGTGTGGCTAGGACTCATTAATAACACGAAATTTACATATGTATATTCACATGTTCTGCAGTAAATCATCACAAACATGCCTAAAAGCGATGAGCAAAAAGTCGTTGAAATCATAAATTCAACAGAAGAGTTGGCTGACAAAATACTGGTTAACAAACAGGAGCTGGTCGAGC
The DNA here is from genome assembly GCF_001687245.7 of Rhagoletis zephyria. NCBI lineage: Eukaryota > Metazoa > Arthropoda > Insecta > Diptera > Tephritidae > Rhagoletis > Rhagoletis zephyria. Next base: position 680,287 of record NW_016157122.1, on the reverse strand, counting down.
TTGACAAGCGAAGACAACAAACACGAGAAGCGATACGGGAGGTGGAAAAAAGTTCGGAAAATGGCGAAAAAAAAGTTTGGATTACTGTAGGCAGCATGCTGGTTAAGTTAGAACGAGAGAGGGCTTTGAAACTTTTAAAAAATGGTGAATTAAGAAATCGAATACAAAAAAGTTGTCTTAATACTTTTAACTCTTTCGTAGATCAAATCCAAATTCAACGGGAAATTAATATTATCACTTCCGATCAAAAGATATTGGTCAACAAGCATCGCGATTTAGAACATTTTTCACCATACTCTGGCACAAGTCTGAAGGCGCTTGATCGAAAAGAGTTTGCAGCGCTTAAATCAAATTTGCCAATTCTGTAGCTAACTACATTACTATAAGCAAATATGCTCTATACTATATGATTAGCAGAACATAAATTTTGGTATCAGACTTAAGATTTGAACAAAAAAATTAAATAAACATCTTCCAATAGAATAATTATTTTTCTACATTTTATAAGAGTTGTTAACCAAACGATGCTTTATTTATATTAAGACTTTGGCTAGATTCCTAAAAATATCAGAGAAATATGTGTACGAGATGTATTAGAAAATTTTAATATGATTCCGTAGGCTAAGCATTTTTACAAACCGAGATTATGCTGTACAGCTTCTGTTTACGTCTCGTGTATTGGGAAATTACAGACAGTGCTTCACTTAGCTCAACTTCCATTGTAGCATGCTTCAAATGTAGCTCTAACTTTGGCGCTGTACCATCTGATTTGCCGCTGATCACAACGATTATGGGATAACCCATTCTACATTTCATATAATTAAATAAATATGCACACAAATAATTTGCTATTCGTACGTACTTTTTGGCTTCCATAAGCCTCTTTCCAATTGTCAAATAGTTTCGGTCATCAATGAGCACCTCCTCGTCAGAACAAACCCCGTTGAGCGAAAGGCAGAACTGATGTTCTATTTCATGAGCTACCTTCTCTTCTTTGCTGCCCTGTTTTGCACCTATGATACACAGATCGAAAGGAGCCAGAAGCGTAGGCCAATGCAGTTCTCTTTCCGTTGAAAGAACTTCTACCGCAGCTGCTACTAGTCGGCTGATGCCAATACCATAACAGCCCATAACAAGATATTCTGGTTTTCCGTTCTCTTGCAGAAATGTCGCTTTCAGCGGTCGAGAATACTTATCATTAAGTACAAACGTGTGGCCCACTTCTATTCCTCGTACTCGTTGAACTTCAGGGGAATTGCAGAATGGACAGATTTTGCTATCATTTGTTTCTCCTGTTGTTTCAACATTCGCTGCATAGTCACAAGTGTTGCATTTTATAAGCTGGTCCTCGCCAGAGTTAGCGAGGTAATGGTATTCGTGTGACAAACTGCCTCCCATCATGCCAGTAGCAGCTTTAACTTTTCTCGAAAAAGGATAGAATAATATAAAGAAAAAAAACGTTAAACAAAGGCTCTGTTAAAGGAGTTGCATTAAAAAACTTAAAATTACTTTTTGTCGAATTGTACCTTGACAAAGGCAATTTTCAAATACATAGACTTTTTTACGGAATTACTCATTTAGATATGTACCTTTTACAAATGGCACCTCCAGTTGCTGAAATAATGCGTCGTATGCGACAGTCAGCTGGTTGTATGTCTCCAAAGCTGTAGCGGCATTACGGTCAAACGTATATAAATCCTTCATAATGAACTCCTTTGATCGTATCAAGCCAAAGCGAGGTTTCAATTCGTCTCGAAACTTCGGTCCGATTTGGAATAGACGTAAGGGCAATTGTTTATGAGAAATCGGTGCAATAGATGCCAACATACCGGTTACTGCTTCTTCGTGCGTCTATTTAAGATAGTGGATAAATCTCTGAATGTATATATTAGATTTTATACTACTGCCGTCTTACAGGGCTCAAGATAAATTGTTTTTTGTGCCGATCCTCCAATAAGAAGAACTCGGTTATATCACCATCTAACCGCCCGGACTTCTTCCAAAGTTCCGAGGGCGTCAACACCGGCATTGATATTTGTTGTCCACCCACAGATCTCATACGCCGACGCACCAAATCGGCACACTTGTCAAGCACACGCTGCGCCATGGGCATGAGCTGATAGGTGCCATTATGTGCTGGCTTAACAAAACCCAATTCGGTTAAAAGCTTAAAAGATAGATACACATATACATAGATAGTCATATACGTATAAATTAGTTCCTTTACTTGGTGATTTAATATTTCTTTTCATGTTTGGCTACCTTCTGGCTTCTGGATACTCCTTCCACGTTTTTAACAACTGCATTTTTAGGTACTACAACTACCGGCCAAAACAATCTCGAGATTCGCTCCATAGCAATTGAACCGTAGTGATGTGCTGAAGTGTCGGTACCCAATACTTAGAAAATATTTCGGTACCCAATACTTCATTTTCGGTACCCGATGCCGATTCTTTACCTTAAACCTTCGCGGTTATATGCGTTTAAGTTTTGAAAAAATACCTTCATTACAAATTTATATGATATCGGCTAAAACACTTGAACTTGAAGAAAAATGTTTTACCAGTTGGCGACAAGTTTCGGATCGATATCACACTTGTTGGCGTAAAAATATTTCATATCATACGTTAACAAACTCGCAAGAGTTTCTCTGCATTATGGCTTCGAACCGACATATATACATACATCTTTGATTTGAATCAGTATTAAAAGCTTTATTGGCTCCTACATTCGGGTTTTCATAGGCGAGTCTCTCCTGAACCGTTTTTTCCATATTTTTGGCCTATGTGCGCTTATATTCGAAACCTAAATGTTTCAGTACCGAGTATCGAGAGTGTTGGATACTTTTTAAATCGGTAACGAATATCGATCAATACTTAATACTCAGCACATCACTATTGAACAGCTGAAAGTGGCCGATAACTATACTAAAATAAATCGATAAATTTAGAAACAAACTAAATTGTGCTGCCAGATTGTTTGAAGGTCATAATTTTGAAGGGTAGATCCAAGGCGTATTGAACAAGATGGTGTTAACCGTATATAAGTATTCTCACCTAGATCTCACCAATGAAACATACAGAAGCTTAAGGGCATAGGGATCCCTAGATAGATAAATAGTTGGTTGGTTATGGCACTGCGACCAGTAAGTCTATTGTGCCCCTAGCTCATCACAACACATCAACCAGCCCCAGAGTGTCTATAAATTTAATAATAGACCCCGGGGACCGTGAGTGTATGTGCTCCTCTCTTGGCCAGACGTGCCCTATGCTCCTATACCTCCTGCGTGCAACGGCCTCACACTCCATAAGGAGGTTTAGAGGAGTCTCCTTGGATGCATCGCAAAAGCGACACAGGTCGCTGGACCAGCTAACTAGTTTATGCAGGTGCCCTCTGAGCCTACAGTGGCCCGTCATAAAACCTGTAATAATTCTTAGTTTCTCTTTTGGGAGATCCATGAGAAGCCTGTATCTTGACAGATTGTAACCTCCCAATAAGCTTTTCGCCTGACGTTGGCCCATAGTGCCAAGCCAGTGTAGCTCCCTCAGTTTGCTGTTGTCCCTTTTGAGCATTTCCTTTATGGTGTTGTGTCCTACTGCCAGAAAGGGCTCAGGTCCTATCGGGGTCGAGGAAGCGGCCGTTCTGGCAAGATGATTAGCTTCCTCATTTCCTGCAACCCCCATGTGCCCTGGTACCCGCATTAGTTGGATATCGTTGACCTCTGCCAGAGCATTGATCCTCTCGACACACTCCCAAACCAAGGAGGACTTGATCTCAAATGATGAGAGGGCCCTCAGTGCCGCCTGGCTATCACTTAGTATAAGTATCCTTTCGTTCCTATAGTTCCTACGAATGTTGCTCTCAGCGCACACACTGATGGCGTAGACATCCGCTTGAAAGATGCTAGGAAAAGTTCCCAGGGGCACCGAAATCTTCAGCCTAGGGCCGTACACGCCTGCTCCAATCCCCACGGGTGTTTAGAGCCGTCAGAGTACCACTGTATTATGCTCGCCTGTATGTGACTCTCCATAATAGAGGTACACCAGGTCGCCTTGTTATAAGTGTGGGTCCTGAAATTTCTCTTGAAGACCAGCTCTCTGTTAATATCGTCCCTGGGGAACAAAGCCAGGGGAGCTGGGTACCTAGCTTGTCTCTGTTCCTAGATAATAACACCTTGCCTTTGCCGAAACCCTCCCTCGCAAAGTTAAGTAGGGTTCGCTTTGCAGCCTGTTCAATTGAGAGATACAGTGGCTCGAGTTCCAGCATTACCTCCAGCGCTGCCGTCGGGCATGTGCGCATTGCTCCCGTTATGCAAACACATGCAAGACGTTGAATCTTAGAGAGGGTCTGCCTCACCGTTCCCATAGTAGTCCTGGAATACCAAGCCACCGCACCATAAGTCACTATTGGTTTCACTATCATGGTGTACATCCTTTTGAGGATCCTCAGAGTGCACCCCCAGGATTTACCCGCTAGACGTTTGCACACCATCATCGCTCTCGTGGCCATAGAGGTGACCGCATCAACATGGGCCCTCCACAGAAGCTTGGAGTCCAGGGTAAGCCCCAGATACTTAACCTTTGTGGCGACACTGATTACGACCCCGTCCAATGTCAAGTTCCTCATCCCCTGGAGAATTCGATTCTTGGTGAAGGGAACTATGGCTGCCTTAGAAGGGTTGATATTTAAACCTACGTCTGCGCACCACCTTTTTGCAAGGTTAAGTCCTCTTTGGACAGAGAGTACTTGCGAACTTCCCTCTAGCGATAATCACTATGTCGTCAGCGTACCCTTGGCAACGGACGCCCTCGTTAGTAAGTATCTGTAGGAGTTCGTCCACAACTAAGCTCCACAGTAGAGGAGATAATACCCCCCGAGAGTAATCCCTCTTACCTACCTTCGGGATAAAGATAACCCTGGCCCTCTGCCACACCTTGGGAATGTGAGCCAGTGCTAGACTGACCCTCATAATGTCCACAAGATGTGGAAGTAAGAGCTCCCCGCCCTGCTTCAGCAGCGCCGGACATACACCATCCACCCCAGGGGCCTTGTACCGTTCGAAGGAGTGCGGAGCCCACCGCACTGTTTGCCGGTTTATAAGGCTTTTAGCCAACTTCCAGTCCGGTGGGGATGGCCTGAACGCACGGAACAACGTATGCCCGGCGGTGGTAATGGCGTCCGGAAAGTGGGCCGACAGTAGGGCGAGTGCCCTTTTCTGTTCAGTACCTGAAAAAGCCCCATTAGGTAGCCTAATAGCCAGCCTGGTCCCTGTTTGTCTCTCGCTAAGGCTTTATGCAGCCTAGCAGCTGCTGGAGTAGATGCTATATTCTCACAAAAGGTCCTGAAGCTGCTACGCTTGGCCTTCCTAATCTCCTTATTGTATTTTGTCAGACTGACGGAGTACTCCTCCCAGTCCCCGGTGCGATTTGCCCTGTTGAAAAGTCTCCGCACCTCTTTCCTAAGAACTGAGAGTTCCCGTGTCTACCAGGGAGGCTAAGCTTTCCCCTTTGGCTTTGACACGGGGCAGCTTGGAGGTAAAGGCATCCAGAATAGTGCCGTTCAGCTTGTTGACCGTTTCCTCTAACTCCATACAATCCACCTCTCTATCTTGTGCCTCTTTTGTGGTTAGGTTCAACCTCAGTACCTCTTCGTATTTACCCCAGTCTGGTTTCCTGGGGTTTCTCTTTGGGTGACCTGTCATAACCTCAGCTCCCAATGCAAATCGGATAATCCTGTGATCCGACAGTGAGGGCTCGGATGAGACCCACCACTGAACGATCAGAGGACTCGTCAGTCTGTTGCTGAGAGAGATGTCAAGTACCTCCTCACGGAAAAAATGGATAGATCCTTACGAATTCGTTACTAATTTTGATATCCAAAAATCTCCAAAAGACCGGTAATTGAGCAAGACAATACGCAGCGTCTAGTTACATGTCTCTCATACTGCCAGATTTGGCAGATAAGATAAAACATCTGTTATTATTTTATGCTGCAACTGATTTGAGAGAATACTGGCTACAAAAATTTTGCGTAGCGATTGTCAGAATCCCGTTTCCGGATCACGGATTACAGATCTGCCATGGCAGAAATGCCCCGCATGCAGCAAAATGGAAGAATATACAAGTACAAAAGTAAAAAAAAAATCTTATTGACATTTTATGTCCAAAAGTATTTCGTTGCAAGTTAGTTGCCATCAAATGCAGACTTGACTATTTCGCGGCCATCGCCATAGATAATATAGTTAGCTGTCCGCAAACCGCGAATTTAACTTATAGTTAAAAACATTTCCTGAAGGGTATGTATATAAATATATACCCTGTGGGGAAAATCTCTAGTTCTGAACTGGTGCGCCTATAGTACGTTTAGACCCAGCACGAATTTAACATGGCAATGTCCTAGGAAGTGTCAATTGCCCCCCCGCTGCATCCCTTTTTCGATAGTTCCGAACTAGTTCTAAATTCTATAGTTCCGAACCTGTTTTAAAATCGCCAGACGAAAGAAAAAAAGTATTATAATCTGTTCGGTTCCGTTCTTCCGTGTGCGATTTTAAATTATTTTCAAAGAAATATTTTTTTCAATTTGAAATTAAATTTGTTTGAATGATTGTAAGAAATATACGTTTACATACCTTTGACTATGCAGAGGTGCTCGCTGTTATTGGTTAGATTCCAGACGGCCCCAAGATGTTAATATGTTAACACAAAGTTTTGTTTTGTATTACCAAACTATGAAATAGCATCTGCGAAGTGCAGAATGAAAGTGCATTTGAACGAAAAAGCCGCCAAACACATATCTATGTAAACTAAACAAGCCCCCCGCTGCATCCCTTTTTCGATAGTTTCGAACTATTTCTAAAATCGACAGATAAGATCCAGTTCGTTCTGCGTCCGTTTTTCTATAATTCCGAATCAGCTCTAAATTCGTCACTTTAAATATAGATTTCTAAAGAAAAAAGAGAAATAAAATAGTTTTTTTTAGGAGTCCCACATTTCGCTGATTTTGAACTGGTGAGGATCTACTTACTATCGGACTGGTTCGTTTTTGGCGATGAAGACCTTGTATGGAACTAGAAATTTGATTCAATAGTCCGCGGTTTTCCTGCAGGGTACATGCATATATCTACATATGTATGTATGTATATCCATATGTACGAAGATACAAATGTACATAGCATACATATATGCAGAGAAGGTTGAATGTGCATATGAACCGCTTATTTTTAAAGTGGCATAAGTCACTTCGTACCTCTTGCACTTAAATGACCGGTTAATTGTAACCAAATGCTAACATTTTTACAAAGCAATCGCATTTCTGGATAGTATATTTCAGGACGAATGGGATTCGGATTGAGCCAAGAGCTTGTGTGAGCAAATCCAATTTATGGCAACCAATGTCAGTTACGCGGTTTTGTACTTTAAACGACGATATATGTACACGATTGTTACCAGTGTTGCCACACATACATACGCTTTTCCTACGAAAACTGGTACGTTTATTTCCATTTGGTAGGCTAGTAGGCTAGATTGGATTTTGGTAGGTTTCACATTGTGGTAGGTGCCACATTGAGCAACTGCACCGATTGGTCCGAGTTGCCATAACAGTAGCTATGCGCACCTTGGTGACATTACACTGCCGGGAGTACTGTGGCAGGCATACTTGGAACAGGATTCCAAGAAAGTCTGCCAATCGACACATACCCAACGATATTACTGGCGGAAGTCTTCGTAGAAGAGCAAATGTGTGTGCGGTATTATGTCGGATAGCCAGGCAGGGTCACGGCTTGTGGACAGCTGTGTAACTCTTTTGAACTACCTGGGAGCCCATAATAGCATAACGCTGTGGTGGATTCCGGGACATGAATGGTTTAACGGAAACGACAGGACTCACTTCACTTAAAAAAAAAAATTTTTAAAACTTAAAAAAATTTTGCTAGGAAAATAAAAATTGTCCGTGGCAACACTGATTGTTACCATCCTCCACCACTTGGTCGTCGATCGTCTATATTCATCGGATCTGTTTGCTATTTGCAAATATTTCCCATTTGTTTTGGAAAAGTGGGGTGGGCAAGCGGTTAGCTAGCGAGTAGTAGTGCTTGCTCGTTTTCGTGGCCTCAACTTGATTCATCATTCGCTTTGCTCGTAGTATCAAGCCGAACTGGCGAGGTGAATTAGCTTTTGTCAGTTACAATCGAAGTGAGCGCGTTCGCGGTTGTAATCAGAGTGGCCTGGCCATTGTCGTCGTCATCATCAATTTGGTTATCGCATTCATTGTGTGACTTGGATTTTTTTTAACGCGCATCCGCTCCTCAGCACTACTTTAAGGTGCAAAAGAGGCATTTTCTTTTTATTAATTTGTAAAGTGTGTTGTGACCTCACGCACTTTCCTCCCCAACCTGCAAAGCTGCAAATGCTGATTGAGCAATCGAGCTACTAGATAGGTGGCAAAAGTTGACAGAAGAGAAACGGCGACATTGATTTCCATTAAGACGCATTGGTTTGGCAATGTGCTCAGAATCTCGGAAGAGGAAGTGTAAATAAAGATATAAATCGTTAAATTGTTGTTTTTTGATTGTGGAAAATATGGAAATTTAATTAATGTGCAAAAAACGAATGGAAAAGTTAAGCCAAAAACGTAAATGAAAAGTTCGTAGCAGATATAAAGCGCGAAGGTATGTGTGTGTGTGTGTGGAAGGAGAATTGAATGTGGAAAAGTAGGTGGTGGAGCCAGTAGCACACGTCTATTATAGCAGCAAAAGAGGGAGAGAGCGACACGAAGAAGAAGAAGAAGCAGAAGCAACGTGCTCCTGCTCTGACAAATGTGGTGTGCTTTTTAATATCTCTCTCGCTAATTGTTGACTACAAGTGTGGTGAATTAATTGGTCGTCCAAATCAAAAAAAAAACAAAACAACAACAATAGTCCAACAAAAGTTCAACAACAAAACAAGAACTATCTGCATTATCGTGTTAATACACCACATTTGCTGGGGACTGTGGGAGTTTGTTAAACAACATACATAGATACATATGTATACATATATACGAAAGAGCACGAGTATCTTATCGGTCCGCCTACTGCCCGCTTCGCTGCCCGACACGGTGCTGATTCACGATGCGTATCTTTTGTTGTTATTCCGTTGCGTCTGAGTTTGAGAGTTGAGATACTTTCGCAAAAACAACCCAAATTCTAATAGCAAAATTTAAAAACATAAAAAATCAGCGCATATCCCTTCGCTCTTGGGAATTAACGTTGTCCTTTCGAAAAAACGTCGTCACCTACGTCGTCATTCTCGAAAAGTTCACCTTTTACGATATGAATTAGAGAGAAGGAAAAGTAATTAAGGTAGTTTTGTGCTAAAATAAATAAATCCGATTTTATGCTATTGTGTTGTGTAAAGTGATTTGTTTGATACTAAAAAAAAAAAATATTTTTATGCATGGCATATGTGAACATACATACATACATATCTAAGTACATACATACATAATAAACTGTTTAATTGGAATATTTGAAAACTTTAAACTGCGGCTTAATTTGACAAAATACAACAGTTTCGCCGAATGTTTTTTACTAAACTAAAGGTAAGCTACGAGTTCGTCGTTTTTTGAAAACATTATTAAACATTTATATACAGACAAACATACATACTGGGAATGTCCATCCCCCGGGTTCCCGGTGTTCTTGAGGTCCCGTAGATCCCGGGTTTGGGATCCCGAAAAACTTGGGATATCGAATTGATAGTAAAAACTTGTTTATGAATTTTGAAGTATGATTTTTGTTAAATGCCGCCTTGCCTACAATTAACAAAAGGCTTGAAACTGTATTTTTAAATTGCAGCCTGAGCCTTTTTTGGAGAAGATATAAATGAATGTACACATAGCGTCGCTAATGTATTTAAGCGAAACAGAGAGTTTTACATAATTTTTTAAATCAATCTACTCAAATCGAATCGACGTGCTGGTAAAAAAAGTTCAAATATTTTGTAGTGGAGGAGATAGGGGTCATTAACTACATTTTGACAGTTGAGCCTAAAAGTGGTGAGACCGAAAGATGTTTTTCATCCGCAGGTTTTGTATGTAGTAACAAGTTCAGCTCAAGATTAGAAGACTCCACTTTAAATACTTTACTTACGTACACATTTGCAATAATAACAACACCGAATTTCGAGTTAATCGCGAAAAAATTACAAAAAATTCCCCATTTATATATCGATGGCTGAGTTGAAGATCGACCTATCTCGGTAGCCAGTTCGAAAACACCCTATCTCAGAAAATTTTTCAGAATTTGATTGAAGAACGTCCTATCTCAGCTGCCGATTGAAAAACGCCCTATCTCAGCTTATTTTCAATGTATTTTCGTTTGAGATAGGGCGTTTTGGAACCGAATTCTGAGATAGGGCGTTATTCAGCCAAACTCTGAGATAGGGTGTTTTTCAATAAAATTATGAAATAGGGCGTTCTTGAAAAGTTTTCTGAGATAGGGCGTTTTTGAACTGGCTGCTGAGATAGGTTGATCTTCCACTCAGCCATCGATACATAGATTATTATTATTACACTGTACAGCATTGGCTGGGTATTGAACCAAACCAACTTCTTTTGAGAGGCTGAGTCTTAAGCAAAAAAGTGATTTCTCCGTTTTTCGAAGTTAGCCTCCGAAATCAAGATATGGGCCTTCGAAGTTCGAAATTGGACCTTTGGTAAAAAATTATTTTTAATTATTGTATGTAAAAAACTAAAAAAATAAAAATATAAACATGGTCCACCTTTTGCTCTTATATAAATGGTATATAACTTTTTTTGTCAAAGCTTATACTACAGGTGCTATAAGCGTTCAAAGGTCAGGTCTTCGAAAAATTAAAAACATTTTTTTTTAGAATATTTTGAACCTGACCTTTGACCCCATATAGCACCCGTAATATAATTTGCACAAAAAAAAATTACACACCACATAAATAAGAGCAAAAGGCGGATAACGTCCATATTTTTATTTTTTTAGTTTTTTACACCCAAATCAAATCAAAAATATTTTTTTACCAAAGGTCCAATTTTGAACTTCGAAGGCCAATATGAGGTTCTGAAAGGATGTATTCGTCCACTAGCCTTTACGGGCGTCTGGGCACTGAGACACACAGTACCGACGGTCAACGGTTGGGAAGGACCAGCGCTGTACACCAGAAGCGGTGATGAAATCTCACCAACTTACAACTTCACCATCTTTCTCCCATGGAGTATAGACAGAGGCCAGGAATATGCACTGGCTCTTCTGCGACCTTACAACGAAAGCCTGAATACATCATTCTGGAGAATCAGGTCAAAAGTTGAGGTCAGCTACCTAAGGCTGGATGTGGCTGTCGACGAAGAGTCCTTCAGTAGTACATGAAGGCCGAACTTTAGGCTCAAATACAGGTATTGAGACGTTCTGGTAAAGCCATTGAAGCAGCGAACCCCTAGGGATGCTGTCCATAAGGCACCAACAGGAGAGGCAACAATCGACACAGAAATAGCTGTTGATGAGCGCCGATTAGAAGGGCCTGCAATATCCGCGGCTGCTTTAGCAATGGCAAAGGAAACATACAAGGTGGTCGAAGAGCACCGCGTAGAAAGGCATAAGATCTCCGAAGCTGGTACTGCGACGACAGAGCCAACCGGACGAGCAGCTCTACAGCCTTCCACCAGGGTGCTGGAGGAACTGGCTGAAGGCCAGAACCTTCACAGCCCAGGCAGAGAACCGGAGGACCTAACTCTCTCAGAGGTAGATGAGCCGATGGTCCAGAGGAAGAAATGAACACACCACTCATCAGAATCGCCCAGATTAACCATCCATCAGCGGTAGCTGCATCCGCAGGAGGATCTGGTCATTGTTTTACCCCAAGAGCCGTG
>NW_016157122.1:654209-668385 GCF_001687245.7 Rhagoletis zephyria | reverse complement strand
CCCTTTCGTCGTTTGTAATTGAACGACGCTTTCCCGACTTCAGTTTCGGCAATCCTGGTCTGAAGTAACCTTGCTATCCATCTTCGGATGGTTGGCTGAACGTTAATTTTCCTAAGAGCTCTGTCGACTCCTAAATGGGAGGCGTTATCGAAGGCCTCCTCGATATCGAGGAAGGCACAGAGCACCACCTCATCACACTTAAAGGCTCCTTGTATTTCCTCCGTTAGGGCATACAGCGCAGTATCCGTGGATCTCCCCACCCTGTACGCGTGCTGGTTGGAATGCAGAGGGGTTTGTTTTAGAGTGCTTAATCTGATTTCATGATCAAAATTTTCTCCATTGCCTTTAACATAAAGGATGAGAGACTTATCGGCCTGAGTTACTTGGCAAGAGAGTAATCCCTCTTACCTACCTTCGGGATAAAGATAACCCTGGCCCTCTGCCACACCTTGGGAATGTGAGCCAGTGCTAGACTGACCCTCATAATGTCCACAAGATGTGGAAGTAAGAGCTCCCCGCCCTGCTTTAGCAGCGCCGGACATACACCATCCACCCCAGGGGCCTTGTACCGTTCGAAGGAGTGCGGAGCCCACCGCACTGTTTGCCGGTTTATAAGGCTTTTAGCCAACTTCCATTCCGGTGGGGATGGCCTGAACGCACGGAACAACGTATACCCGGCAGTGGGAATGGCGTCCGGAAAGTGGGCCGACAGCAGGGCGAGTGCCCTTTTCTGTTCAGTACCTGAAAAAGCCCCATTAGGTAGCCTAATAGCCAGCCTGGTCCCTGTGTTGTCTCTCGCTAAGGCTTTATGCAGCCTAGCAGCTGCAGGAGTAGATGCTATGTTCTCACAAAAGGTCCTGAAGCTGCTACGCTTGGCCTTCCTAATCTCCTTATTGTATTTTGTCAGACTGACGGAGTACTCCTCCCAGTCCCCGGTGCGATTTGCCCTGTTGAAAAGTCTCCGCACCTCTTTCCTAAGAACTGAGAGTTCCCTTTGGCTTTGACACGGGACAGCTTGGAGGTAAAGGCATCCAGAATAGTGCCGTTCAGCTTGTTGACCCTTTCCTCTAACTCCATACAATCCACCTCTCTATCTTGTGCCTCTTTTGTGGTTAGGTTCAACCTCAGTACCTCTTCGTATTTACCCCAGTCTGTTTTCCTGGGGATTCTCTTTGGGTGACCTGTCAGAACCTCAGCTCCCAGTGCAAATCGGATAATCCTGTGATCCGACAGTGAGGGCTTGGTTGAGACACGCCACTGAACGATCAGAGGACTGGTCAGTCTGTTGCTGATATTTAGCGTGTAGCACGCGCCTTAGAGCTCAATACGGCATATGCATCACACAAACGGTTTGTCTAACACGACGAGGCGGTTTAAAGGTTTGAACCGCTTGAAGGATGTTTGAAGAAGAATCAAAAATTTTAGATTTTCTGGCCGCAATTTTGAGGTTTTACTCAACTGTTTGTACGGTGCATGGCAGAAATGCCCCGCATGCAGCAAAATGGAAGAATACCAAGCTTTTTACAAATACATATGTAATGTTAAATAAAATAAATAAACAAACAAGTACAAAAGTAAAAAAAAAAATCTTATTGACATTTTATGTCCAAAAGTAGTTCGTTACAAGTTAGTTGCCATCAAATGCAGACTTGACTATTTCGCGGCCATCGCCATAGAAAATATAGTTAGCTGTCCTCAAACCGCGAATTTAACTTATAGTTAGAAACATTTCCTGCAGGGTATGTATATAAATATATACCCTGTGTAGTACGTTTAGACCCAGCACGAATTTAACATGGCAATGTCCTAGGAAGTGTCAATTGCCCCCCGCTGCATCCCTTTTTCGATAGTTCCGAACCAGTTTTAAAATCGCCAGACGAAAGAAAAAAGTATTATGATTTTTCAATCTATTCGGTTCTTCTGTGTGCGCTTTTAAATAATTTTCAAAGAAATGTTTTTTTCAATTTGAAATTAAATTTGTTTGAACGATTGTAAGAAATGTACGTTTACATACCTTTGACTTTGCAGAGGTGCTTGCTGTTATTGGTTAGATTCCAGACGGCCCCAAGATGTTAATGATGTTAACACAAAGTTTTGTTTTGTATTACCAAACTATGAAATAGCATCTGCGAAGTGCAGAATGAAAGTGCATTTGAACGAAAAAGCCGCTAAACACATATCTATGTAAACTAAACAAGCCCCACGCTGCATCCCTTTCTCGATAGTTTCGAACTATTTCTAAATTCGACAGATAAGATCTAGTTCGTTCTGCGTCCGTTTTTCTATAATTCCGAATCAGCTCTAAATTCGTCACTTTAGATATAGATTTCCAATAAAAAAAGAGAAATAAAATAGTTTTTTTAAGAGTCCCACATTTCGCTGATTTTGAACTGGTGAGGATCTACTTACTATCGGACTGGACCGTTTTTGGCGATGAAGACCTTGTATGGAACTAGAAATTTGATTCAATAGTCCACGGTTTTCCTGCAGGGTACAGGCATATATCTACATATGTATGTATGTATATCCATATGTACGAAGATACAAATGTACATAGCATATATGCAGAGAACGTTGAATGTGCATATGAACCGCTTATTTTTAAAGTGGCATAAGTCACTTCGTACCTCTTGCACTTAAATGACCGCTTAATTGTAACCAAATGCAAATATTTTTATAAAGCAATCGCATTTCTGGATAGTATATTTCAGGACGAATGGGATTCGGATTGAGCCAAGAGCTTGTGTGAGCAAATCCAATTTTTGGCAGCCAATGTCAGTTACGCGGTTTTGTACTTTAAACGACGATATATGTACACGATTGTTACCAGTGTTGCCACACATACATACGCTTTTCCTACGAAAACTGGTACGTTTATTTCCATTTGGTAGGCTAGTAGGCTAGATTGGATTTTGGTAGGTTTCACATTGTGGTAGGTGCCACATTGAGCAACTGCACCGGCTGGTCCGAGTTGCCATAACAGTAGCTATGCGCACCTTGGTGTCATTACACTCATTCTTCCTTTGTTTATTCTGACTGAAAAAAGGTCTGCTGGAGCGCCGTACGGCTGCCGGGAGTACTGTGGCAGGCATACTTGGACCAGGATTCAAAGAAATTCTGCCAATCGACACTGGCGGAAGTCTTCGTAGAAGAGCAAATGTGTGTGCGGTATTATGTCGGATAGCCAGGCAGGGTCAAAGGCTTGTGGACAGCTCTGTAACTCTTTTGAACTACCTGGGAGCCCATAATAGCAAAACGCTGTGGTGGATTCCGGGACATGAATGGTTTAAACGTAACGACAGGACTAACTTCACTTAAAAAAAAATTTTTAAAAACTTAAAAAAATTTTGCTAGGAAAAAATAATTGTCCGTGGCAACACTGACCACCACTTGGTTGTCGATCGGCTATATTCATCGGATCTGTTTGCTATTTGCAAATATTTCCCATTTGTTTTGGAGAAGTGGGGTGGGCAAGCGGTTAGCTAGCGAGTAGTAGTGCTTGCTCGTTTTCGTGGCCTCAACTTGATTCATTCGCTTTGCTCGTAGTATCAAGCCGAACTGGCGAGGTGAATTAGCTTTTGTAACTTACAATCGAAGTGAGCGCGTTCGCGGTTGTAATCAGAGTGGCCTGGCCATTGTCGTCGTCATCATCAATTTGGTTATCGCATTCATTGTGTGACTTGGATTTTTTTAACGCGCATCCGCTCCTCAGCGCTACTTTCAGGTGCAAAAGAGGCATTTTCTTTTTAATAATTTGTAAAGTGTGTTGTGACCTCACGCACTTTCCTCCCCAACCTGCAAAGCTGCAAATGCTGATGAGCAATCGAGCTACTAGATAGGTGACAAAAGTTGACAGAAGAGAAACGGCGACATTGATTTCCATTAAGACGCATTGGTTTGGCAATGTGCTCAGAATCTCGGAAGAGGAAGTGTAAATAAAGATATAAATCGTTAAATTGTTGTTTTTTGATTGTGGAAAATATGGAAATTTAATTAATGTGCAAAAAACCAATGGAAAAGTTAAGCCAAAAACGTAAATGAAAAGTTCGTAGCAGATATAAAGCGCGAAGGTATGTGCGTGTGTGTGTGGAAGGAGAATTGAATGTGGAAAAGTAGGTGGTGGAGCCAGTAGCACACGTCTATTATAGCAGCAAAAGAGGGAGAGAGAGCGACACGAAGAAGAAGAAGAAGCAGAAGCAACGTGCTCCTGCTCTGACAAATGTGGTGGGCTTTTTAATATCTCTCTCGCTAATTGTTGACTACAAGTGTGGTGAATTAATTGGTCGTCCAAAACAAAACAAAAACAAAACAACAACAAAAGTCCAACAAAAGTTCAACAACAAAACAAGAACTATCTGCATTATCGTGTTAATACACCACATTTGCTGGGGACTGTGGGAGTTTGTTAAACAACATACATAGATACATATGTATACATATATACGAAAGAGCACGAGTATCTTATCGGTCCGCCTACTGCCCGCTTCGCTGCCCGACACGGTGCTGATTCACGATGCGTATCTTTTGTTGTTATTCCGTTGCGTCTGAGTTTGAGAGTTGAGATACTTTCGCAAAAACAACTCAAATTCTAATAGCAAAATTTAAAAACATAAAAAATCTGCGCAAATCCCTTCGCCCTTGGGAATTAACGTTGTCCTTTCGCAAGAACGTACCTACGTCGTCATTCTCGAAAAGTTCACCTTTTACGATATGAATTAGAGAGAAGGAAAAGTAATTAAGATAGTTTTGTGCTAAAATAAATAAATCCGATTTTATGCTATTGTGTTGTGTAAAGTGATTTGTTTGATACTAAAAAAAATATTTTTATATGCATTGCATGTGTGAACATACATACATACATAATACACTGTTTATTTGGAATATTTGAAAACTTTAAACTGCAGCTTAATTTGACAAAATACAACAGTTTCGCCGAATGTTTTTTACTAAACTAAAGGTAAGCTACGAGTTCGTCGTTTTTTGAAAACATTATTAAACATTTACATACATACAAACAAACATACATACTGGGAATGTCCATCCCCCGGGATCCCGGTGTTCTTGAGGTCCCGAAAATCCCGGGTTTGGGATCCCGAAAAACTTGGGATATCGAATTGATAGTAAAAACTTGTTTATGAATTTTGAAGTACGATTTTTGTAAAATGCCGCCTGAGCCTTTTTTGGAGAAGATACTCATAGCGTCGCTAATCTATTTAAGCGAAACAGAGAGTTTTACGTAATTTTTTAAATCAATCTACTCAAATCGAATCGACGTGCTGGTAAAAGAAGTTCAAATATTTTGTAGTGGAGGAGATAGGGGTCATTAACTACATTTTGACAGTTGAGCCTAAAAGTGGTGAGACCGAAAGATGTTTTTCATCAGCAGGTTTTGTATGTAGTAACAAGTTCAGCTCAAGATTAGAAGACCCCACTTTAAATACTTTACTTACGTACACATTTGCAATAATAACAACACCGGCACAAAAAAAGGGCTTGTGCTTCTAACCAGACCCACCTACAGACGTGAAATCCGTTTGACTCGTACACCCTCAAAATTTCGAGTTAATCGCGAAAAAATTACAAAAAAAATCGCCATTTCTATATCGATGGCTGAGTTGAAGATCGACCTATCTCGGCAGCCAGTTCGAAAACACCCTATCTCAGAAAAATTTTCAACAACCCTCTATCTCAGAAAACTTTTCAAGAACGCCCTAATTCAGAATTTGATTGAAGAACGTCCTATCTCAGCTGCCGATTGAAAAACGCCCTATCTCAGCTTATTTTCAATGTATTTTCGTTTGAGATAGGGCGTTTTGGAACCGAATTATTATTATTACACTGTACAGCATTGGTTCGGTATTGAACCAAACCAACTTCTTTTTAGAGACTGAGTCTTAAGTAAAACGGTGATTTCTCCGTTTTTCGAATTTAGCCTCCGAAATCGAGATATGGGCCTTCGAAGTTCGAAATTGGACCTTTGGTAAAAAATTATTTTTAATTATTGTATGTAAAAAACTAAAAAAGTAAAAATAAAAATATGGTCCACCTTTTGCTCTTATATAAATGGTATAAAACTTTTTTTGTCAAAGCATATATTATAGGTGCTATAAGCGTTCAAAGGTCAGGTCTTCGAAAATTTAAAAACAATTTTTTCAGAAAATTTTGAACCTGACCTTTGACCCCATATAGCACCCGTAATTTAATTTGCACAAAAAAAATTACACACCACATAAATAAGAGCAAAAGGCGGTTAACGTCCATATTTTTATTTTTTTAGTTTTTTACACCCAAATCAAATCAAAAATATTTTTTTACCAAAGGTCCAATTTCGAACTTCGAAGGCCCATATGAGGTTCTGAAAGGATGTATTCGTCCACTAGCCTTTACGGACGTCTGGGCACTGAGACACACAGTACCGACGGTCAACGGTTGGGAAGGACCAGCGCTGTACACCAGAAGCGGTGATGACATCTCACCAACTCACAATTTCACCATCTTTCTCCCATGGAGTATAGAGAGAGGCCAGGAATATGCACTGGCTCTTCTGCGACCTTACAACGAAAGCCTGAATACATCATTCTGGAGAGTCAGGTCAAAAGTTGAGGTCAGCTACCTTAGGCTGAATGTGGCTGTCGACGAAGATTCCTTCAGTAGTACATGAAGGCCGAACTTCAGGCTCAAATACACGTACTGAGACGTTCTGGTAAAGCCATTGAAGCAGCGAACTCCTAGGGATGCTGTCCATAAGGCACCAACAGGAGTGGCAACAATCGACACAGAAATAGCTGTTGATGAGCGCCGATTAGAAGGGCCTACAACATCCGCGGCTGCTTTTGCAGTGGCAAAGGAAATATACAAGGTGGTCGACAAGCACCGCGGAGAAGGTCATAAGACCTCCGAGGCTGGTACTGCGACGACAGAGCCAGTCGGACGAGCAGCTCTACAGCCTTCCACCAGGGAGCTAGAGAAGCTGGCTGAAGGCTAGAACCTTCACTGCCCAGGCAGAGAACCGGAGGACCTAACTCTCTCAGAGGTAGATGAGCCGATGGTACAGAGGAAGAAATGAACACACCACTCATCAGAATCGCCCAGATTAACCTCCATCATGCGGTAGCTGCATCCGCTGGAGCATCTGGGCATTGTTTTACCCCAAGAGCCGTTTGTGTGCGAGGGTCACGGAGAGATTTACTAGGGCAATCTGGGACTTATCATGTGTTAACGCTAGAGCTAGTGTAAGGCTAGAGAAGGAGATTAATTACTTCTTCAGAGTTCCTAACTAGAGATCTGGTGGCAATTAAAATAATTGCAGATCTCTAAGGACAGACAAGAGAAGTCATATTTCGTAGGAGGTGACGCCATGCCACCGTTGGAAATAAGAAGACTGGTAGAGTATAGTGAGAAGCTACGCCTTCCATTGATTATTGCATGTGATGCCAACGCACACAACGTTCAGTGGGGCACCACTAACACCAATAAAAGAGATGAACTACTACTAGACTTTATACAAAGTAAAGAACTTAGCCTTTGCAATATAGGTTGTAAGCCTATATTTGTAACTAGGGTAAAGCAGGAAGTTCTGGATATTATTCCAGGGAACAGCTGGGCTGATAATTTGATCTCAGGCTGGAGGGTCTCCGAAGAGCTCTCGATGTCTGATCACGTAACCATACAGTTCTCCCTAGAGGCATCCATGACTAGAGGCATATCCATAAACGTAGAGAATTGGGTAAAGCGAAGGTGGAACTGGAGGCGAAGGTCGGCAGCTTAATTGATGCAATAACGAATGCTTATGCATCAAGCTGCCGGCTGACAACACAAATGGGTAAAATAAAAAAGAGAAACCCATGGTGGAACTCCAACCTCTCTGTTCGCCGGAAAGCGGTAGGGAAACTCTTTAACCTCGCAAAATGTACTGGGAAGTGGGATGACTACTTGTCAGCCCTAACCACCTTTTGGGCAGAGCCAATTTTCCAGAAGTAATTTTGAAAATGCCGTTGTTATACATTTAGAAAGCTAACCCAGCGGGAAAAGGTTAATGCAGTACAATTTTCTATTACGTAAGGATTGTCAACTATAATTGAGCGAAAACATGCATGCCAATGTCGCTAAGTAAATGAGTAATGTGCAGCCGAAGATTTTAAACCGAATCACATTGTCCTTATCTTTTCCCACTGGGATGTTTTTGTGATCGCATGTTGGTAAACCAGTTCACCTGTTGTTCGCTGCCTATGTACATACGTACATACATATGTAGATGCGCACGAGTGATTTAAAGACTAGCCTAAATGTGTAGAAAATTGTTAAGTCAGCACACAACAACAACTTCTCCATCAACTAAGAGAGGAGTAGTACATGTGTACGTATGTATGTATGTATGTATATCGTTAACATCAGCGATTGCTGGTAGCAGTGCTGCCAACTATTTTCGAGTAAACAATCCAGATTTTTATAAAACCCCGCTAGAAAAAAGCTAAATCCTACAAAACAAAACCAGAAAAAATACAGTGAATCAAACCAAAATGATTGATTTTTTTTAAATGTTCGTAATGTTTACGAGATAATTTCTTTTATTTATTTTTATTTTTTTATAAAAATACCGCCCAAGCTTTAGGCAAAACCACACAATTTTATACGGCGTTACCACGATTCGTAATTTGCTCTCTAATTCGTAATTCGCTCTCCCATTCGTCATTCGCCTTGCCAATTACCTTTCGAATTACGTAATTCGCTATTACAAATTTTGAGAGCGAATTACCTCATTTGTAGGTAAATCAGATCGAATTACTAAGCGAATGACGAACGAATCGGTGCCTTCTCTAATATTTATCGGAAATATATCGAAGTTTTCACCGGCCTGGCACCATTTGCTGGCACTTTTTCTACTTATAGAATAGTATTAATAAAATATTCTCTATAATATAAATTAAAATTGTAGATGATAACTTAAATTTTAGCTCCATCTTCGATATTTGCAGTACACAAGAACAAAAACTAGAGCTGCCAAACGAATTACTAATGTGTGTGTCGTGGAAACACGGTAATTCACGAATTACTTAGCGAATCACTTAGAGAGCGAATTTCGAATAGTGGAAACATCGTATTACTCTAATAAAGGGCAAGTTTCAAACCGCTAAAAAAACCCCTTTGATTTTTGAGATTTTTTTTTTTTGTGACGAATTTTTGCACTTTTTTCAATATAATCCAGAATTTCTTATTAAATAAAGGCAACAATATTTCAAAAAAGCAGCGCTAGTTTTTGTAAATTTCACTTGTTGTTATATAAAAACAAAAAAAAAAACGGAAAAGCAGTCTTAAAAAAAAAAATATCAAAAGTCACGCGATTTCTTAGCCGGTTGAAACTTAAGGCCAAAATACAATAGCGCAGTGGCAGTGGGGCAGTGACAGCTTTTAAAATCAGCTGTTACTGCTAATATTGGCAGTCACTGCCGCAGCAAATACAATACGGCGTTGTCAGTTACAGCTTTTTTTTTGACATTTCCTTTTGTTTGTTTACATTTTTGTTGTTGTCTTTTAGGCTTCAGTGACATGCACAGAAGTTGGCTGCATTTTATTTATGTCAAACTGAGCGGTACTGCCAGCTGCCACTGCTGTATTGTGAGTCGCTTCATTGGACACCACACTTTCTAAAAAAAAACAGCTGATTTCGAAAACCTGCCGCTGTCACTACCACTGCCACTGGGTTATTGTATTTTGGGCTTTACACTTCATTACTAAAATTGTATGGGCTATAAAACTGCATACCCATACAGATTACGTTGAAATTTTGATGAAAATTTGTTGAATTTTCCTAAATTTTGTATAGAGTTTGAAACTGTGATTTACGTCGTTTGGGTTAAAGCTTGGACGGTATTTTTATAGAAAAATAACAAACAAACTTTAGCCCGAAAAAAAATTACGATCATTTAAACAAATTAAGACGTGGTCATTATTTGAGTCACTGTTTTAGAACGTCTTCTATCTCCTCATTCGATGTGCGTAAGCATTGCCCACTGAAAACATATTAGGGCTGTTCAGGATGTTGTGGAAATGGTCTAGGACTTGCAGTTGGAATTGCATTTACAAATTTTATGCTTGTTGCCATGGCACTAAATGGACTTCGAAAAAGCCAGATTTGACGGGAAAAGAGCTAAATTGGCAGCCCTGGCTGGTAGCAACAATGACAATACAAAAATGTCATTATTCTGACGTACATAGATATCCAGAGGATAAAATTGANGAACAATGACAATGTCAAAAATGTCATTATTCTGACGTACATAGATATCCAGAGGATAAAATTGATTTAATGCGAGCGACATCAACATTTCCACAACAACAACAGCGAACATGTTGTTCACTACAAAAGTGATAAATAACAAAGGCGACAAGTGGTTCATTGGCAATTGCTGCCGCAAAAAGCTATCTACTGGGCACTTCAACACAAGAGAATGATATTGATGTTGATGTTGATGTTGACGACGACTGCGATGTCGATGTCCAATGGAGTTGCTGTTGGTGTTGTAAGCGATGATGCGCAAAGTGAACAGCCATTTGCGCTGGTGGCAAAACTATTACATTGTGCAGTCTAGTACGAGCATAAAGGATAAGATTTACTATCTATATACATACATACATATGTATGTCTTGAACTTCGGATATTCACACAGTGAATGCATACAGCTCGCGTATGAGCATTTTGAGCCAAGTCCAGCCGCTAGGCAAAAATCCTGCTTTTATTGGACTTGCTACTCTGCGGCGGCTCCCCGTAGTAGCTGCAGATAGGGTTGTCGGAAAAATATCGATATATAAATAGTCGATTTATCGATACCTCGATGCACCGATGTTTTTTGAAAACTGAAATCTCTAGTACAATAATTTCAAATTTTGCACAATTTTGCTAATAAAATATTATGTCGTGACATCGAATAATCCTATGCAAATCGATGCATCGATGTATGCCCTTCGATGTATCTGTACTGTAATAAAGTCAATGTCGATAACGGCAATTAATGTGAATAAAATCGAATCGAAAAAGAAAACCTTTGTCTAATCTTTCCTTGAGTCCTACTCCGACTCACATTCTTTCGTGTTCCTTTTTCTGATAAGTGTGTTGTTTTTAAGTCCTTCGTGGCAGTTATTACTCTTCTTCCAACCCCTTGGTGAATCTGAGTATTTCGTCGAGGGAAAGAAAATTACATCAGATCGAAAGAGTGCCATCACAATCTAGCGATCGCCGACTAATGGTCACCGTACATATGTATGTATTTGCATATACATAAGTATTTGTATATATACATATGTATAATTAATATATGCTACATATGTATGCCATGATCGCAGTCGTTTATCACCAGCAGCAACAGCTCTCACAGGTACCGTCCGACCAGCTGATGCCCGGCATCCAAGGAAAGTAGCTCAAACCGGTGGAAATCGGTTGTCGAATGCGGCGGCGCTGATCGCACAAATAATTTAATGTGAAGATAATTTAAATTTTTGCACTTTCTGGGCGGCAGAGGAGATAGCAAATAGTCAGTGTGTTTAGACACAAACAAACACTCGCATGTCGGTGCCTATGGTTTGGATAACACCGTGCGACAGTCTATTTTACACAGTCTATTTTATTCACAAAACTGGGAGCCAAATATAGTAAAACTGCGTTTTTAGTTTTCTCTCTGACGTCAGGATTTTTTTTAAAAGGACTGAAATTTCTAGAATCTGATTGAATAAAAAAATTATTTAAAAGATGCGGCTCATTGTAGAATAACAATATGGGTATCAACTAAAAAGAAAAATGCTGTAGAATAGAAATCAAATTTAATTTTTGGGTGCATCAGGACGAATAAGTATTGAAAATGTCCTTTTAAAATTTAATCCTTGAATATCCTTGGAAATTTGCAATATTTATTCTTGCAAAAAAATATGTGTCAAGGACTAATATGTTAACTACCACATCGTCGAATTTCGCCATTCTAACTTTATTAGTTTTAGTTACGGTTTAAATACTTTAATTGCTCTAGGGGGCAGGAGTTCATATAGAGGGAAAAATATGTTTTTAATTCTATTTTTTTTATTGTGTATATAAAACGATATTTTTGGGTTCAAGAAAGTAAAAGTTTTCTGGTAGCATTTACAAAGTTACCGATTTTTTAAAAATCGGTTAGTTATTTTTTGGTTTAAAATTGTGTTTTTTCTCAAATTTTTATGCACGAAGTATACAAATATGCACACCAGGAAAAAGAGGGTTCAATCGCCTTTACAGCGATACCAAATTCTTAAATATTGGTTTGTAATTTCTTTGTTAAATTTTTTTTTATAAAACAAGATATTTTTTCCTTTACGAAGTATACAAATACGCATATCAGAAGAAATATTGCGTTAACAATGATATAAATTTTTTTTTAAATCGGTTAGTAATTTGTTTGTTTAAAATATTTTTTTTTTATATTTTTTTTAATAAAAAACAAAGGCATTTTTTCTTTTAAATATATTTTTTTTTAATTTTTACATGCAACGTATACAAATTTGCATATCAGGAGAGAAGAATGGGTCTAAGTCCTTTAAAAAAAATCCTGACGTCAGAGAGAAAAATTAAAAACGTAGTTTTGATTTTTTTGTGTGTTTTCAAAATTTTTGGTTTTTGTCGCACTGTGTAATCAGTGGAGGCACACATGTGTACATATATATGTGTACATACATATGTATTTAGCTGATAATCTGTAGAGCCCTGAGATAAAATGAGAAGGGCAATTGCCACTTGTCATCCACTCGATCTGCGTTCACAGGTTGTCAGCGGTATCAACCGCCGTCAGCTGGCGAGGTAAATTTCCTATGCACTTCACAAAAAATCAGTGGCAAATTGTCAGTGTTTACTTGGCATTTGAACCAATAAGAAGCAAAGTAATTCATACACATATAGCGATTCTGGTCAAGAAGACCAAAATCATATAAATCAAACTTTGAAATACAACAAATTTACATTAAAATTTTGAACTTTTTAATCTGTTTGTTTTTTGTTATTTTTTGGCCTTATAACAATTATATTCAACAAATTTTATTGAGCTCGAGGCCGTTTTTTAATGAAAATTTTTTTTTTTTAATATGAATTTTTACAAAACTTTCGGGTGCATTAAATTTTTAAGAAATGTCAACGCCAGCTGAAAATCCGAAACGTTTGTAAAGCGATCCAGATGCGATGGTTCCCACCGGTTTCAATTTCACCGGCCGACTGTCGCAATGTTTGTTGAATGTTAGACAAATGTGTATACTATACATATGTATATATGTTCATACATGTGTTAGTAAACACGCTTATTTATTGTTTATTATAAGAGTAGTTTTATACAAAGTAAAGGTCTGTGTTGGAATTCAATTTGCTTCACTGTGAAGTTTTCTTCAAATATGTAAACTACTCATACTCTAACAAAATGGGCATGGTAGGAAGAGAAATGAAGATATATTCAGCGCAGTATACATAAAAAAAGTAATCAAACAAATTATGTTTTTTTTTAGTATTTTTGGAAGTTTTCGTTTAATGCTACATAATGTTAATGTTAAGCTCGTCGGCGATTTCAAGCATCCGATGTTGGTTACCCCAGCAACGAGTACATGTGTGAGTGTCGGGTTGAATGTCGGGTGCTTGAAGCTTGCCCGGCGAGACTCAAGCATAAAGCGTCAACACCATTTGAAATAAAATTTCGTAGTGGGCGGACGTAGACATGTCTTCATCGGATGACGATTTTTTGCTACTTGCCACTAAAATCTTTATCTTCCGCGAACTTGCTCATTTTACATATCACAACAAACTAACACACTAAAGGCCCGTTTACATACAACTTTGGCGTTGCGTTGGCGTTGGCGTCGCTTCGACAGCTGACTATGAATACATGTATTTATATGAAAGTCTCCATATAACCAAAGTTGGGCAACGCCAACGCCAACACAACGCAGAAAGATGGCCAACTCTCAACTTTTCGCGCGCGTCGTTCGTCAGCTGTTCTAAATAATCAAAATTATGTGATTTAATTTTAATTTTTAATCAAATGCGGGCAAGAAATATAGTTTTTAATGCAATTATTGATGTAAAAATTTTGATTTATCAGCCGCTAGTATGTTAATTTAGTGACCAAAGTATTCTGTGCTAAGCGTTCATTGTAGCAAGCACGGGCGTTACGCGCGC
>NW_016157122.1:618947-651251 GCF_001687245.7 Rhagoletis zephyria | reverse complement strand
TCTTTGACACCATGTCTGAAATCCCACGTGATCTGTCAAATACTAATGCATGAAAATCCTAACCTCAAAAAAATCACCCGTTATTTTGCCTTTCAACTCTTCCCTGCTGCACAGAAGCTCCTTTTTGGTGTTGGAGCTCTTATTCCCTTTCGTTTTGGGGCGTTGCTTCGTGACGGTGTTGTTGGTGTTGGCCGCCGGTGCATTTGCATTGTTGTTGTTGCTTTTATTTATAATCGTTTGAACTATTTATAGACTTGCATTATTTCTTTTTGTGGATTATTTCAAGTTTGGATAGTTGCTTGACCAGTTGTTTGGACACTGGCCGGCTGGCCGGCTTGCCTGCGTGGCCAGAGCGAGCGCTGCTCTTCTAGCCCGCTTGACTCAATAAGAAGCATGCACTTCATTTTCCAATCTTCGGATTTTAATTTCGCTTCATTTCCATGTTTTTTTTCTTCTAGGTTTTAATGCTCCGATGCCTTGTTGTTTTCAACATTGTTGTACAACAATTTCATGCAAAAACCCGCCCCGCCCCGTCTGTGTATAAATTGGTTATTAAAACGTAGATATGTATGTATGTATGTATGGAATTACGTATGTGAGTTTGAATGACTTTTTTGCACTTTTACCATGCGAGTTTTGCGATGTATGTATGTATGTATGTATGTACCTACATTTGTGTACCTACAATCACGCCAAATATGTACGTATGTACTATGTAACTTTCCTCAACTCCATTTTATGATCGCTCCGCTCCATTCAACTTCATAGCCAGCCATTCTGCAGAGTTCAAGGTGAAGGCTTAACTTTCGCGGCATAAACTGGCTTTACTTACGGCTGCTTAAACGTTTTTCGGAAGCGCAAGCGGCTACTTAACGACCAATGAAGTACCGTAACTAACTCGCCCACTGCGCTTCAAATGCGCCACTTCACCATGGTGATTAAGCAATTTTCTGAGCTTTCTCAAAAATAATAAAACTGTATTTTGAGAAAAATGAACGTACACACATACATACATACATACATATGTACATATATACTTGTGTATGTAGCTGGGAATTATTTCTTAGCTTGACTTTTAACGCTCACATTTCAATGCTACCATTCCACTTCACTTGTCCATCCGGCTTTTCTTTTATCTCGCAGTTACTTCTTGTTGTTGTTTAGTTGTCCGCACAGTTTTCGCAACAATTAAAAATGTTATTCACAAAACAAAGCAATGAAACCGGTTCAATAATATTTAAATTCATCTTCAATTAAAAAATGTATAATTTACATACATATACATATGTATGTAATACTCCTATAAAACATTACAGTACAGATATATCAATAAACAGGTACGAAAGAAAAGGAACACATACTTTTTAACCGACTTCCAAAATAGGGGGAGGTTATCAGTTCGTCGGAATATTTTTTTTTTTTTTTTTATGTATGTTACCGCATAACTTTGCACCACGTCAACCGATTTCAATAATTCTTTTTGCAACGGAAAGGTAAATATATAGATATATAAATTTTTTTTTTAAGTCGGTTTTATTTTTTGCTAAAAATTACTTGCATAAATAAGCATGTACACAACACATATACAAAAATGGCACTCACGTACACAATAGCTCTGATCCAGTACTACATGAACTTACTGGGTTTAACACAAACTTGCAGGAAGTTACAGGAAAAATAATCCCGTACTCCGAATTCCTCCAAAATCCTGTAAATGAGATCGCTTTTTGGAGAGTTGTGTAGAGAATGAAGTTGCAAGATTTTACCCGAAATTTTTCTTCTGGTAAAATCATGAAAAGTGTCAAGCGATCACTGGTTGACGTTTTTACAGGTACAGAACTTTTTACTCTCACTTCAGAGAGTAATTTTGCTGTTTAACATTTTTACAGGATTTTACACGAAAAGTATTGGATCAGAGCTAATACACTCACAAAAACGGTACCAGACTGTCTCGCTATTCGCGATTTCGGAATGCTTACACATTGAGAAGTTAGCTGCCTGCCAATATACAAGATGTAGGTACATATTACATACATATAGGATAATTTAGAAAGCATTAAACAATTAGTTTACTCCTTAAAAAAAATTTTGGATCGATTGCGGATGGCAAGCGAACTTCAGTTGTGTGGCTAGTGGCTGAAATGGTACCACAGATGGCAATTAGCAGCAGAAATCTTCTCAACGGCTTGTTTACAGTGTAGACTTTACATTCACGACTTGCTTGCTGGCACCTTAAAGTTCTTCCTAGGGTGCTCGATTAAATATTCGCCTTTTTTCGAGCTATTCGAAAACTTGCAATTTGAAAAAAAACACCGGTCCCAAATTTTGAAATTGAGAAAAAACCGGATAAACCGAATTTGTTTTACGTAGTTTTTATACAGAGAAAATGCTTATATTGCTATGAACTCATGACCAAATATTACAATAAAACGATTAATAGTAAAAATAGCTTTTATTAAGAAAGGAGCAAAGCTAAATAAATCCTACATTCATTGCATTTTTTCTGAAAGTTTTCGGATTTGAGTAGTGATCTTAAAACTAGCCATCTCTATTGTGACAAGTTCGGGAACACAGAAAAGAATGACGTTGAGATGGCCCAGTGATACCAAAGCGGTAAAGCATTTTCACTAATGTGCTTTTATATAGCATAAAGCTCAGGACATTCAGGTCCTCCGAGTAGACACCGCCGCACAGTGGTTCAAAATTGGCATTTTGTGTTCACAATTCTCTGGGGCCTTAATTTTTCATTCAATTTAATTAATTAATTTTTTTTTTTAATAAAAGCTAATAAAGTTAGCAAGACACCAGTTAAGCCCAATTTTTGAATTTTTGTTTGTTTTTATTAAATTTTTTAGTGCAAAGTGCAGAAAAAGCAGCAATTTTGAAGAAAGTAGATTCTCCTGTACCAGTTATAAATGTTACATAATAAGAACTAGTTAAAAACAATTGTAGGGTTCTTCCAAAACAAAAAAATTTGAAGAAAAGAATTGAAATGTTTAAAAAAATTTGCACCAAAATAATTTTTTTTTTGGTTTTTATAAAAATTTTGGATATGCAGTTTAATATATCGTTGAATTCTAGTATAATAAATTGGTGATTTTTTTTATAATATATAAATTTTTTCTGGTGAAATATTTTTTTCGTTGTGGGGCAACGATTTTCTTAAAATTGATACTTTTTCTGCACTTTGCACTAAAAAATTTGATACAAAAAAAAAACAAAAAATCAAAAATCTCAACTGGTCTCTTGCAAATTTTATTGGCTTTCATAAAAAAAAAAAAAATTTATCAGATTGAGTGAAAAATTAAGGCTCCAGTTGTTTTTTTGTGTGCGATGCGAGCAATTTGCCACCGAATACCGACCACCAATGAGTGCCACGAGTAGCTAATTTGCTATGCAAACACGGCTGTGCAATGGAAAATCTCACCGGAGGTTCAGTGCTATCCCACTACCATACACCATTCCAATGGCAATGGAATATCTCGCAGTACAGCAACAATGCTAATGGCGGAGAATTGCAGCAGCGGCAGACAGTACGTAGCGCCGCAGCAACAATTCAACGATGTCTCCTTCGGTCGCATGCTCGCTTTTGGCTGCACTGATGCGCGTTGCCCACGGGCCATGACATTGGACGGACGGTCGGTCGACCGGTTGGTCGGTTGGTCGGTTGGTTGGACAGTTGTTCGTGGTCGCGTTTGTAGTCTAAAAATAGTCGCTTCTTTATTAGATGAGGCTAAAAATAGACTGCGCAATAAAAATTGAGCGCGGCTGTGTGCTTTGGCATTTGCGACAAGTTAAATGTAATAAAATAGGGGAAAAAATTCAAAGCAAAGCAACCACAACAATGATAATTGTATCAAAAATTATAGGACAGATTTCAGAAGCAGCATTAAGCTTTATGCACAATTAGTATGAATATTAGGGTGGTCCAAAAATGCATGTGAAAAAGTATAGTCGGAATTTGTCTGCTCTCACCCCCTAGGATTGTTCTATACCGAAAAATATACCCCTATATTTTATTTTGAGATCTAAAAATATTTAGAGGTCGCTCAAAGCGCTTGAAATTTTCGATGTATCTTCATATATTCTGCTTCTTGCATAATGTTTACGAGTGCAGTTGCCTCTCTACCTATTGAAATTCATTAAGGCCGCCAAATGGCTGTAGCTTGCACGAGTTGTGGAGTTAAGTCATGCCATTATAGTCCCTTTTGAGACACGTCAAGTCTTGCTTTCAAGTCTGCTCGTTCGTAGGCGAAGGAGGTGAGAAGAGAGTGGAAGAGTACAGATACCTCCGTACCGTCAATTCGTTTCAAGTTTTCTTGTCTTTTTTGATCTTTTCGTTGCTTCCCATTTAAAGAACCAAGGACTTGAATTCAATTAAAGTTGACGCGTGTGGAAGCAAATAGAAAACACAAAAGAGAATGCGAAAAAAATTGCTTTCAAGAGTTGACGTGTCTGAAAGGGGACTAAGTTCCATGAGATTTTCGTGGAAATCTTCTGGAAGTTATGTCTGATTCTTGTGGAAATTAAGTTTGAAATAACTTCCACAGGCCCATGGAAGTTAGTCAGTTACCAGAAGTAAAGCGGAAAGGGAGAAACGCAAACGTTTAACGAAAAAAACGCTTATCCAAGATTTTGTTTTTGCAAACATGGTTAAATAATAAATAATTATCGCTGCTAAAAATAATCGTCTTATTTTATTTAAGGCTAATTAACAAGATAATTAGAAATTTTTTATGGAAAAGTGTTTTTGTAAAAAATTGCCTTTAAAAATTCGATTAATCGATTAGTTCTCAATAATTCAACAATTATTTTTTTTGGATTGTGATTAATCATGTGATTAATTAATCGATAATTTTATATTTTTTGCCATCCCTAACGGTCACACAAGCACATGCAGTCACCACAAACTTGCCTTGAAATCGCCAACTTTACCACTGAACTGAGCGAGTCACCACGTCACCAACTCGAATTGAAAATTGTTTTGAACATTTGATTGCGACACGTGTTGGCTGGCGGTCAAATGCGGTCACTTTGCACTTCGATTTAGCGATTTTTCAGCCTGTTTATTAAGGGCCCGGAAGTTCGAAACGAGGTGGTTAAACGCTGAATATTTCCTGGGCTTGTTGGCTTACACACACACACCGGTGTACATAAAAGTGCACTAATTTAAATATTTTATTTTTATGTTTTATTTTTATCATTTTAAATTTGCTACCTTACAGTGTAGCGATAATTTATCGCACTTTATCGTTTCTAATGAAGATCTAAGTAAGTCGCTTTACTACGCTAACTTGTGGCCAAACAAAGTTGTCATTTACAGACTAGCGCAACTATAATAAATATGTAAAAAGTTTTACCGGTAGTTGGAAAACGAATTCACGTCCTCCATTTGCTCTTCATATTCTTTGACAGTTGGACTTTAATGTCACTTCGATTTACTTTCAAACTATTTGTTCTTGCTCTTCCTCTTGTTCTATTGGAGGAGTCACAATCAAGGTTCTGTGTACTTACATATATATGTAAGCATTTATATATAATGTATAGTATATGCGAAAAGGCAATAGTTTCATCCTTCGTCTTGAACTACTAATTGACAGCTAAAGTTTCACTTACATTATCGAAAGTTAATTTTTTCTATTCGTCCTCACAATTTATTTCCCATCAATGGGCGATCTTGCAAACTTTTAATGAGGCATTCGCCAAATAAATAAAACTAGAAATTAGGCTAACAACTTTTTTTTTTGACCTACAAGCAGCATAACAGTAGTTAAGATCTCCAGATTCTTTGAAGGTATATACCCGATTTCCAGGTAAGAATAGGGGATACACTTTGTTTTCATCTTCCATATCTTCCATTTGTCTCTATAATCGGATCTTTCGGAGAGCGTATTCAGCGGATCTTACTAAGGTGTGGATATGCCGCCGGCACGAGGGAATTATTACTACATGAAACCGAGTCTGAAGTCCCTTTCACGCTGTCGCGACGGGGTTTTTGGCGAAACCTCAAAAAGCTAAATTTACGAATGAACCTAATCGAGCTCTAATAAATCGGACGTCGCTTCAAAATTTCTGATTAATATTGTGTGTGTAATCATTTAAAACTATTAGTATTGTATTAATGTCTGGATGTTTGGTGTATACCTGTTGTATTTGCCCATTGCCTTGATGATCGTGGTAGGAGCACCCAATCTACGAGTCAAATATGCACGTAAATAATCGATTGTGTCTGTGTTTGGACTGCACTTGTGTTTTTGCACTATTAGGGATGTTGTACATTGACGAATTCGGACATGGAGAATTTTATGTCAGTTATTCATAAAGCCTACTCGTCAGCGGAGCGCTTCTGATACGGTCCGACCTATGAGACTACTCAGTCGTACTCAGTCGTACATCGAATATCTACACCTTTGTTTTCGCCCCTCGTGGAACCAATTATAGATATAAAACAAATAGTTCGATAGAAGAAACCACGATCGCTAAGGTGTTGGTTCTGCTGGGCTCTCCTATGCCAGACGGCGAAAGCTATCAGCATTACCATAGTACGTCCCGATAGGAAAAGCCAAAGGCGAGTTCCTTTTACAGAAGTTGAGCGAACACACCGAACGCCATAGGTCGTTGCTGGCGGCAGATATCTGATCACCTGTGTCTTTTCCATACACGCCACCATTACCTTTCTTGAAGAGATAAAATAATGTTGAATTCCCTGAGGCTGAATGTTGGTTTAATACCAGCACTGAGCCCGGACTCATACATTGTCGAATCTTCACTGATGATGCCAAACTCACTCTGGGTCAGAACTTGGTAATGAGACATCTGACCATTTGACCAGAACTACCTCAGACCACGTATTCCTGGGTCCGCAACCAGTTATTACACTCCCACCTTTGGCCATTGAAGCCACCATCAGAAACTGGGTGAATACTGCTCTCAGAAATGACTGGGAGGGAGGTATCGAGGGGCTGCAGGTGGGCAAAACTCTTGTTGCCTTCAATCTCAGAAGGTCTATCTAGTATTTTGCTCTCACTGAGCAGACGGCACTGCAGACAACTTGTTGGACTGCTGGCTAGCCACTTCACGCAGCACAAACACCAGACTGTGATAGGCGTACTCGATTTGCCCATCCTGACTTGAGGAAGATGAAACGGTAAACAACTTTTAGTGCTTCTGCCCCGCCTTTGCAAGAATTAGGTATGAGACGTTGGCCGCGATGTGTTGAGAGACGAATATGTACCGCAGCTCTTTTGCACCCAACAATCTGTTTAGGTTTATTCGTAAATAATGCAGATTTAAAACGGATTAAAAGCGACATGAAAACAGGGCAATGGACGGGATGTAGCCTGAGTGTTGTTTACAGCACGCGTTGTTTTGTACCTGGTTCCAACAAAAAATCGTATATTTGTTAAGAAATATCGCACAAATATCGAGTGGCCCATATAGGAGGGCTGTGCTTATTGTCTAGGGGTGTGTGTGTGGTAACTTCAGTGTAACTTCTTATTTAACCACAGCATCAACGTCAATACGGCACGCGCTGTCGAATTACGCAAGTCGAATTTCCCCAAAAACTTCTCCCTTCTCTGTTCTGGCACACCCTAATGTACATATGTACATGTACTTCCGTTTGCATGCGCTCTTTAGAAATCTTCACCACGGTGTGTAAGTTAAAATATATTTGTATGCCATCATTTGTTGTAAGGCAATGTGTAAAGAGTAGAAAAAAGCGAAGCAAAGCAAAAAAATCGAAAATTTAAATCTTAATGAAAACACTGTAACCGATTAGCAATACTGAATATTTGAATAGGCTTATTGGCATTGAAGCGGCAAAATATGGAAAAGGGCAAGTAGAGAGGCGAAAAAAAAACAATAAATACTTGGCACTTCCTTGATTTATTCGTTTACCATTTCCAATAATTTTCTCTTTCGCGTTTTTTTTTCTTTCAAATTTATTACACAGTGCATACATACATACATACATCCATACCTACATACATACATATGTACAATAGCAAATCTCACGAGTTGTTACATTTTTGGACAAAACGTGTCTTTGGTCGAAAATGGTGCCAAACTTATCTTACAAAATGCATTATCTTCAGTTTTGTGCAAATAAAGAACAAGATACCAACGCGAAATTGTATTTAAAAAAAGTAAAAATAGCCAACCACTCCTGCTCATTTACATACATACATACATACCCGTAGTTGCGTACGTAACGTATACGCCCCGTAGCACCATACTCGCGCACCATAACTTAAATATTGGTATTGGAGATTTTTACACAGTATTCCTTATGCACATATGTATATATATAATATAGAGCTGTGCGATTAATTGATTATTCAAATTTTTAATTAATCACAAAGTAAATAACTCAATTATTCGATTAATTGGAAATTATGATTTCTCAAAAGTTCAGTTATTCGAGTAATCAAGATTTTGATTAACCAAAAACAAAAATATTTGGGGTAATGTGCTTTATGATTACATTACATTATCAGTAAAATGAGTAATCAACTTTTCAAAGTACTCTTAAGGTGCTGGCTCAATTCAGGCTTGCTTTGCACGCCTTGCTTGCTTAAATTTGCTTTGATTTGCTTCAAAAACTCGTTTGGCCAAATAAGAGGCTTGGAACGCTGTCAAAGCCTCCAGCTGTGTAGGTAAAAAGTCAAGGTCTGTTCCCTTACACTAAGAATAATTTCCCACAAAATTCCAGAAAATTAAAAGGAAATACAAAACAATATTTTCAGATTTATTTTTAAATTAATGCAAATTAATTTTTGCATTTCAAAGGAATGATAACAATTATACATATATATATAACTACATATATTACATTTATTAAAAACAACAAACCCCAAAAAAAATTCGAATTTTCAAGAGACGACTGATCAGCAGTTTGACATCATAAATATCGCTAGCTTTGTGAAAAGTTGCTAAGTCTACATTTTATGAAACCTTATATTTTGATATAGGAAGCAAGAGAAATTAAGGATTACGGCACTTGTTTCATTTTTTCTCGTTTATATTCAATGAGAGACAAATTTTCTAAGTCAAAAAGAAGCCCCGAATATCCGATAAGGCCAAAATAATGCGAAATCTTTTAATAAAAATCGAATACTACTGATTCGTATGGAGTTTTGCTTTGCTTTAAACACGCAAAATCTTGTATTCAAAGTTCCTGTAAAATTTGTAAAAATGGACTTAGCAACTTTTTATTTTAAGACAGCGACATGTTAAATATAGATATGGAAACATAGAATCATTTTTATTGAACTTTGAATTACTTTTATTATACATATATATTTTTTTAATTACGTAAGCAAATTTTTGTTCATAAAAGCAGCGGTTTGTTTGAATGTGTTTAGAACGGGAACATACCTTTTTGTCAAAAGCCTACATAACGCTTTCAAATAAAGCGTTTGCTTATTTTAAACTTTAAGGCGCTTAAAGCAAGTGAAGCAAAGCTGCCATTTGGCCACCCTTCATATGTTTTAGTATATCCCAAATAACTTTTGACAGTTCTCAAAGCGAAGCAAGCAAAGCAAGCCTGCATTGGGCCAGTACCTTTAGCATATAAAGTGGTTGAAGGTACTTGATATTTTGAAAACAACGTTTCTGCTTTCAAAAATTAAAATTAAATATTTTGTTGCAAACATATACAGAATGTAAAAAAGAAAATAAGCATTTTCCAAAGCAAACTCATTTAAACAAATTTTTATTTTTTTTGAGTAAGAACATTTTCATCTTTTAATTTTAACATTTTGAAGTATCTAGAATTATTATAATTAAAAATCCATCAAAATTTTAAACAGATATTCTGCATGCTGCCATTTTTTTTAATTTCGTGGTAAACTCTTGAAACTCCACGGATATGTTGTATTTGATGCCAACGTGCATTGTCTCTAATAAGTATGAACAATCTATTTGAAAACTTCCCAAAGTTAGGATTTTTTCGAGTGACAACGAAAAAACTAGTAATTTCGGTACTTTTTCGCCTAAATAAATGTTTTAAGGCTAAAATTGTTCAAATATGTACTTGATTTATTTTTTATTGTACTAGTCTCTGGATCTCCATTGATTGAAATAAATGCAAGAAACATGCTTTAGCTTCGTTTTCTTTTTGTGCCGAGAGAAGGAAGTGACACTAACAAAAACACTCATATGAAGATGTACATACATATGCACATTAGGGTGGTCCAAAAACAGTAAAGATGGAATTGTAATGCCTAAGGGGTGAGCTATCGAAAAATAGTATACCCCAATTTTTTATTTTGAAATCAAAAAATATTTATTTATATATTGCAATGCAGATAAACAGAGTTTTCTGTTAGAAAAATATTGATTTTTAACTGTTTTATACCATTTCTACGAAAATATGTTTTTTTGTGTCCATATAGAATATTTACATGGAAAACTTTGGGCGCTTTGAGCGACCTCTAAATATTTTTTGATTTAAAAAAAAAAAAGGGTATTTTTTCGGTATAGAACAATCTTAGGGGGTGAGGACATACAAATTCCGACTTTACTTTTTCACATAAATTTTTGGACCACGCTAATGTACATACGTACATATGTAGCTAAGCGAAATTTTGGTATGTGTGTATGTGTGTACACATGTATGTATGTATGTATTCGCATTTATTTGCGCATAGTATTAGTGCGTAATTCCTAAACGATTGTTAATTTATGTAAATTGGTTGTAAATAAACAAAAAGCGAGACACCACTTTGACTAAACTCAGCAGCAGCGTTGTTTTTATTGAAGTGCGCCTGACTGCGAATTTCGTCGACAGGTAAGAAAATAAGTATATTTGTGCAGCTGTGTTGTGTCGGCTATTTACGCCGTTTTGTTTTTTCCTTAATTTTTTCTTGGAGCGGAGTTCCATTAACGTGAAACTGGACGCCTGATTCTTGCACGACTTAACTGCATACCATATCTGTCTTCTTCTGTGTTTTTCTTGGCTACGGGCTTTCAACGCTCAAACATCAAACGCAGAGTAGGCCATTCTCTTCGGCTGCTGTTACCAGCAAGTACCGCTAACCAGACCAAAAGCGCTTAAGGGTCTTGGTTCGTTGAGCTCCATGTAAGTTCATACAGTCCGCTCCATTCTCTGCGTCAGCGCAAGCCCACAAAAGTTAAGGTTTTTCTCAGAAACCCTTTCTCTAAAACCTGAAAAATGGCCGCCTAATTAAAAATGATGGTCGATCAGACTTGCTTGCAAGCGCGTGGCTTTGCCTTGAGATCGATATTTCTTTTTATTTATAACTTAATTGTACCTTAAATACTACGGTCACCTTGACGGTGTTCCTATTCTTCCAGGATTTTTTATTGAAAATTTTCTCACTTTTTTCGGCGCTCTTTTTGCCATTTCTGTTCGAAGTCAAGCGTTTCGAATTATCTAATTTTCTTCTTTGGGCAGCCGCCAGCTTGCCTCTTAAATTCACAACATTAATATTTAAGCTTTTTTCCTACAGAAGAAATTTAGTACCTAGATTTGCTTTTAAAATATCCATAAATATGTTACTTGAACTTCTTCCCGCCATTTCTACCAACAATTTTCATTTTATGTTTTTTTTTTTGTTTTTTTTTTTTTTTTTNAACTGTCTAAGCGATTATGGCAGCCATTACCACTGCGGTTGTCTATTGCTATTGTATTTAACTACATACTTGCCAATTATTATAATAATTATTGACGCTTGAAGCTTCGCTTTGTTTAGAGCGAGAGCGAGAGCGAGAGAGAGATAAGCTGCTGTTGTTGCTTTTGTTGGCGATGTAAATTGGCTGGCTGGTATCTGAAAGCTAAAGCGCGCGCGGTCGCTGGCGCTGATGTCATCCACCATCGGTCTGTGTAGTCAAAACAAAATAGGAGAAATAAGGCAAGCAAAAAACGGAATGATAAAGCAAATAATAAGAAAGAAATCGGCAGCAGTAAATCGTGACGCGTTCAATGGAGCTACCTCACCACAACTCATTGCGGCTGCTTCACACTTTATT
This sequence comes from Rhagoletis zephyria, assembly GCF_001687245.7. NCBI lineage: Eukaryota > Metazoa > Arthropoda > Insecta > Diptera > Tephritidae > Rhagoletis > Rhagoletis zephyria. The sequence goes on along the minus strand of NW_016157122.1, from coordinate 639,257 downwards.
CAATGTCCGCTTACGTAGCCATATTTATGATTACAAAAAATATGAAAAATAAACTTCGTAGTTACGAGTTAAATTTTTTTTGCAGTCACTGTTTAAAATGTTTTTTTTTTTTTTCTACAGAATTCATTAGTCGCTCTATTTGTTCGTTGTGGTGTTCTATCTCTGAAAAGTGAGGTGAGTTTCTACGAGTTCTCGCTCTCATAAGAGTGATGTCACTTGTTGCATATTCACCATTACGACATTATCGCAATTTTTTCTCAGATCGCTGCTATGGTTACTGCATTTGCGGTTTTTTCTATGTTGTTAATGATACTGACTGCTTTTCAGTGGGTATACATACATATCTACTATATAGATACTATGTACATAGCTGTACATACACACAGTCGTAAATATTTCTTGCTTGCAGTTCGTGACTAACGTTGACGTTTAGGAATTCGCGTGATCGAGACCCACTCATTTCTCTTTCTATAAACCATAGGAGTGCAGGTTAAGTTGTCTCACGAAGATGTAGACAAAGACGATGCTTACATATCTATGTATGTACCTCCTAAGAGTATCTCGTAACCACTAAAGCAGAGAAGGTTCTCTGAGGAAATGCTAAATGATTATCGCTAATCGTCCTCCAAACAGCTACGGAAAACGAACTTAAGTCGTACCACATTTGTTACTAGCAACGAGCGAGGCGAGCTTTGTCTTCCCAATATATGTATATACCAAGTTCGTAGCCATCAGTGCAATTCATTACTAAAGAACATACAGATTGTGCAGCAACTTTCCCTAGACGATGAGGCGACAGCACTAACCATGACGTCTTTGTTCTTAGAAAACTCGCCTACAACTTTAACAATTGTAGTATGCAGATATAGCAGATGCCACTGATCTACCCTGCAGGCTAATTGAGACTCAATCGCTCTCGAGGATCCCTGGTTTTTATATGTATATATCTATACATATAAACAAATGTAGGCCCTTCAGTCTCTTGAGGGACTCAACGTGAGAGATTTTCTCCGTCATAGGAATAAACGCTGTCACCACCAGAGGTAACAAACAAGTCGGCCCATGTGTTATGCGGTAACATACTAAAAAAAAAATATAACATTACATCATTGGATCATGAAATATATATATATATTTTTTTTTTAAGTCGTTTTTTTTGCTAAAAATTACTTGTTATTTGAATGCGTGTTTTTTGTAGTGACCTGGGGCTCCAAATTATTCACCCGAGCTATCCATCACTTTTGCTCCAGGAATATAAAATTCCTGCTAGGTTGCATATAAGACTTTTAGCAGAACTTGTTCAAGGCTTACCTATGTTGCTTGTTATACTACTCAACTTTTTAGCGCCTGAAGCTAAACGCCAGTTATTGTCTAGATCTTGGTTAGGCAGACTTAGAGGCAATTCAACAATATCATATTTATAGCGAATGTCGATGCGAATGTTAAAAATGATGCAAATAATTCGCATAAGCGAATCCGAATGCAAATATTCGCAACTTCTCTAATATGTACGTATGTGCATTAGGGTGGTCATTAAAAAAAAAAAAATCAAATCAAAGATTTTTTTCAGAGTCACCCCCTCAATCGGTAATACCACGGTCACAGATATTACATATAAATTTTCGTCCCGATTGGAGTCGATTAAGACGCCAATCATAGGGAAATCTGAACTTTGCCCTCTCTGCGACACGCCTTAACCCTCTCCAATCGGGACCAACATTTATATGTGATATCTTCGACTACAGTTGCATCTACGTAGGGGTTGAGGATTAGGAAATCTGATGTAAAAATTGGCTCCCTACATTTAAGGACCACCCTAATACGCATACATGTATATGCCATCAAAAAGTAATTTTTTCATTCACTAAATTATTTGGTTCCTCTTTTTTCTTTCTTTTTGTTGTCTAATTTATAGCTCACTCACGTGACACGTGACGAACCGCTTTACTAGATGAATCTGCTGTCGCTAGCATCCCGTTCGTTTGAAAAAATGCAAAAAATAACACATACATACATACATACATATGTACATATGTATGTCTTCGTTCTGCGATTACGAAATACTACGCCGCTAGACGTCATTAATTGACTTGATTTCCATTTGATGTCAGTTGGCTGCGACCGCTCTGTTTTCGCCGCTGCCGACGTTCCAAGCCTTATCCAAAAGTTTCAGTCAGAAGCTGCGTTGCTGTAGTTAATTAAATTGTCGCTTGTCAAATGTTTATTTTTTTTATTATTTTTTAGTTTTTTTTTTGTTGTTGTTGTGAGTATGTATTTTTCAGCATTTTTAGTTGGTGTGGTTATTTCGTGTTTCGTTTTATTTATTCATTCACTATTTAGCACGTGCTTGCCATTAAGCGTTTTAGCTGCGCGCATTTGCATTGATTGGACTTTAATGAATGTTACTCATACGCAGCGGCGGCGATATAGCCACGCACTCCGTATTGTGAGCTATATGTATGTATGTATGTATGTACATATGTATTTAAGTTAAATTTGACAGTCGATTTTTTTTTAAACTACAGAGCTTGCGGAAAGTTTTTGTATTTAAGTACACTCGAGTCAAAACTTGAAACATTTAGAATTACATTAAGCTGTGGTTGCTGCTAACATCTTCCCGACTGTGTGCTGTGAATTTTCCTTTTTAATTTCGGAGTGGGGTATTTTTATTTCTTTAGACTTGTTCAAACAGTTTTTAATTTTAATGTTACTCTCTCCCGTTTACCTTTATGAGCTGCATTTTGTTTAGATATTGTCTTTAAAGGGAAAGATTCACAAACTTTTTGGTTTTTTCGTTAAATCCGAATCACTATGGATGTAGATACATTAGTGTGCTCCAAAAAAGAAAAAAAAAAAATAAGCTTACACCCATAAGATTTTTCTAAATGGAAAAAATAATACCCGTACGTTATTGTTAAAGAAAGAAAGGTATTTAGAACTGCCTCAAAGCCCACGAAGTTTTTCATATGCAGTGCAATCCACTTATAATGGATTCTCTTAAGATGGAAACTCTGTTATTATATATGTACCTATTTGTCAAGTCCCAGTGTAAACATATGAAAAAATATTGTTTATAACGGACTCCGGTTATTTTCGGATCACACTAATGTACATACATATTCATAAAAATGCATGAGAAAGCCTAAATTTAACCGAATAATTAAATTCCTCATTACAAATCAATGATTGGGAATTTCTTGCTCTCGGCAGCAAAGTATTTGTATTATAATTTTCCAGTTTGTTCATATGTATTTATGTATGCATCATGCAGAGCAGCTCAGAGTTAATTTAAAATGCAAATCACATTTAATTATGACTTTGACAATGGAATGCTCGTAAAATATGGGACAGCTGGTTGCATTCCAATAAAATGAGTTGCAATTCATCCATCGAAGAGAAAACTTTACAAATTATAAAACGGAAAGCCTATAAAAAAATACTTTCTAATAGAGAGAAGAGAAAACACTTACATGCATGCTAAATATTTTAAGCTGTGAAAAGTAAAAGTTTGTGTCATGGGCCTTTGGTCTGAAAGTGTGGATGAAACGATACGAGTAAATACAATCACTTACTCGATACTTTTCCTTCGATACCGATACTTTTGAACCAAGAACTGAGTAAGTATAAAAAAAATACTTCGGAATTTCGATATTTTATTTCGATACTACTTCCAAGCGGTATCGTTTCATTTCTAATTGGAAAATATAATATTATACGAAAATAATTTACGACAGATAAATATGTATATCTGAACTGAAACATTTTTATTTTCCTGAAATATTTTATGAAAAGAATTGATCAATTGAATAATAATATTAATTTTGTCGGCATTTCTTCTGAATATAATTTTATGAGCGCAAGAATTTTTCGGTAAAATCGGCTCCGCTACCTTCGCTAAATTTACGCGTTTCCAAAATTCTTGAAATTAAAAAAAAATAATAATGTTGAAAATCGTATTAAAAAAAACTCATTTATACATTAACAATCGTAAAACAATTAAAATACATTTCAACTTTCTCAGTTCCTCCATTTTCATTTGTACGAAATAGCTATAAAGCTCTCAATCGGCCTTTATTGCTTTCTTGCTCTTCAAACGCTTCCTAACCTAACCTAACCTAACCTAATAATCGCCAATTGTTAGCAAACTTGTTATTTATGAACATTTTCATTGCTTTTACTGTTACGCAACTCAAATGTTATGATCTCTGCTGCGTCTGTTGTTGTTCTGCTATTTTATTGTTGTTGCTATAAATGGCACTGGTAGCATAGCACTTTACTGTTGCACTTTCGATCGACCCGCCGCACAGTTGAATAATAATTGCACCTCCGAACAGAAACAAAAAAAAAAAAAACAAAAACAAATTAGAAATATATAAGAAAGTAATGAAAGTAGAGACAATGTTTGCTAACGAGAATCCAACTGGAGCGGAAGCGACGAAGACGCAAAAAGTGAGAAATGGTTGGAAATCGACATTGACTGATGGATGAGAGGGATTGAAAACCACTTAAAAGTATTCTTGGTAAAAAGAAAGGCGAGGTGGGAGAATCGCTGCAGTGCTGGCGCAGAGCAAGCAAGAGAGAAAGCAACCTAAACAAAAACAATGCGAATAAAGGTGCAACAAAAGGCAACAAATTATGAAATTTAATTAGAAAAGGCCGCTCTGCCCTCGCACCTCCTCCCGACACTAAGTGGAAAGGTCTGGAAGTGAAATGGAACGACTAGTGAGAATGAAAAAAGAAAACCGAATAGCCCCAGTGATGTTTGTGATGGGTGGTAGTAGCAAAGAGTAGATGTAGAGAGGGGCCACATGTGGGGTACTGAATTAAATAACAAGTGCCACTCGATACCAGTACACATATGTAGGTATTATTTGTATTTAAGTACAAATGGGCGTTTCCATTGAAAGGACCGCGGCAAAAAAATCAAAGACATGTATCTAGCGTACTTATGGGCCAAATTGTCTGCTTTTTACAATAATCTCGCTAGGTGGCGCCAGGGTCGAAATATTTTGAAACTCCGTTTTTATGGTCTGTATGGGTTTAAATTTGGAGTATGTAGTTAAAAAGCAGTCTTAAAAAAACTGTCACGATGGACTATAATTAAAATTAAATCAAAAAAAGTATAAATAATTTTTAGGTAAAATTAAAAAAATTATTGGCTACGAAAACCACTACTGTTTTTTGTCCCGAGCGAATCCCTTATTTTTTTTTTGCAATTATCTTGAAAACGGAAAATTGCCCAAAATTAACTCTAGCGCCAGTTATAGGGTTAATTTTGTAAAAAAAAGTAAAACTTTTTAGATTGCGGGTTTTTTTCGGTTTGAATGTGTATGATGGTCACGCTCGACATGATGGAAATGCCCATATGTATTTTTTAGCTTCTGAACTTAGATATATGTATATACATACATACATATGCATCTACATATGTATTAATTTGCAAGCATTTCTATGTGTGTTTCTCAGTTTTGCATGCAATTCCAAATGCGCAACAGCCAATGTAGGAAGCCGCCGGTGGTGAGAGCGGCAGTTTTTTCAAAAGTGACTTAAGTGTTGTGTAAGCGGTTGCGGTCACGCAGAGCAAATGTTTCCCGACCGCCGCATTAGCTTGTGTGCTACCCCACTGGCGCCCGTCGCTTATTTATTATATAAGTAAATATGTATCGAAATCTGTTATTTAGCCATAAATGGGTTTATCTGGCAAGATTCAAAATTAAATGTAACAATGAGTAGTCACAGCCTAATAATTCAAACGAAAATTACTTTTTATTTAATTTCTTAGCCAACAAGGAAAAATAATTACAGTTAAGGCAAAAAGTATCCATTTAATTCCTTTAGAAACCGAAGCTTTTATGTGCACTGCAAAACACAGAAAGCTACATACTTTCCATTCAATTAAAGTTTTAATGAACACTTGTGCTCTCTCAATTCACTGGCTTAAAGTATAAGTACACACCCGATGATTCCTCCTCGCAAAAAAAAAACCCTGCGGGCAAATGCACTAATGCCGAGCTGTTTCGGTACTAGGGAATTCGGAACTAGTCATGGTTCCATGCGTTAATTATCTTTTCCATGCTACAAACTGGCGAATTTAACATTGCGATTTTCTACGATGTGTCGATTATGAATAAAAATAGTTTTTAAAAAAGTCCCCTCCGATGACAAAACAGATTAAGCTTAAAAAAGCTTTTCAACGGAATCGTAAGAATGAGATTTTTATGTTTTTTTTTTACTTTTTTCAAAGATTGATTTACGAGAAACTTGAATAACTGCGCGAAAACTATTCTGATTTAGACTTATGGGATCTCAGTAGAAAGGTATTTTCGCACTGAAATAAAAAGGGTGAGAAAATACCTTTCCAATGACACCTCTTGAGTCTAAATCGGAAGAGTTTAGGTTCAGTTATTAAAGTTTTTCTTATACCAATCTTTACAAAAAAAATAAAAAAAAAGCATCAAAAATCTCATCATTACGATTCCGTTCAAATTTTTTTTATATATTTTTTTTTAAATATTTTTTATGCAAATTTTTCAACCGCTTTGTCATTAAGGGGATTTTTTCAAAAAAAAATCATTAAGAAACAATTTTTATTCATAAAAAACTACATTTTTGGAGGTATTTTCAAATCGGTCCAGCTCACGCACATCTTAATATTTTTCCGAAATATTTTGGTGGACGTCTTAAAATATAATAGATTTTATAATTCCAATGGAAAAATAGTACCGATTTTTTTTTTGTATGGGGAGTGATGCAGTCTATTAGATATCGATTTCTAATGAAAAATTTTGTATTCTTTGGGACTTATCACATTTTCTGTGACTATTTTGGACTTTGCAAATTTCCGTGTCACTGCTTCTTGCATGAAAACATAATTTTTTAGAAAAACTTTTCTTTCTTAAAGTACGTTTCCACGAGCTTCAAATTGGGCAATTTCGATTCTCAATTTCAATTTGAAATTGTAAATATTCACATGACAAATTTAAATTTCAAAACCAATTTCGGTCGCAGTTGTTTACCGATAATTTTTAGACGTTTAGTCTAATAAAAATTCAAAATTCTTGAATTGCAAAATTCTTGAATTTTCAAGCGCTGAAGGGACTTTGTAATCTCCATTACAGAAATATGCGATCGGCGTGCGTACATCAAGAGTTCGTCCGTTGAGACACCCTGTACATTATCGTGAAATCGATAGTTGATAAATCCTTCATATATAAATAAAGAGCCTTTCTCGACATCGAGTGGGCTTTTAACAATATCCTTACGGAGACAATCGTCACTTCTCTGGTTGAGCTTTCTGTCGAAACCGACTTGGCGAAGATTCTATGCGGCAGAAGTGTTGTGGCGAAGTTGGACAGTGTCATCATTTAGCGCAGGGTAAACAGAGGCACGCTATAGGATGATGTTTCTTGCCTTGGATTTTGGTCGTAAACGAACCGCTAGAAGAGCTGGTGTATAGAGGGATGACGGCATGTTGGTAACTACTAAGATGAGGCCACTCTCCTCCTATTTCCTGGATCTATGAAACCATGGTTAAGTCCATAAGAGTAGATTGCGTTTTTCAAAAATCTGCAGTGGCTACAACGGGTCGCCCTAATTGAAATCATTGCGAAGCGAATAGGGTCAGTAATGCACTAGCACTTTACGTCAACGTTGAGTCTAGCGGATTTGACAAATTTGAAGCCACTCTGAAAAGTTATATTTAATTGGTACTTGGAGGGCTTCAGTCTTTCTCACAGTATCCTCGATTTATTGCTGCTGTTTTCATCTCGTCTTCATCAAAAGTCCCAATGGTTTCACCAGTAAAAAGCATTGACAAGTGTTCCTTCCATATCCCAAGGATACTTGGAACATTTGTTACTGAATAGCGTCGCTTCGCTCTTCCTCTTTGTCGGTGGTAGTAGATTAAATAAACATACTTGAAACCTCGTTTGGTATCGAACTACTCGGAGCGTTACTTCCCATATTTTTTGCAGAGCTGGTGGTATTGCTCAGCGTCATTTTGCACTGCCGCATTTCGTTTGGAATAGACTGACAAGACCTAACATTCCACATTAGATAATTGTTATCGGTGCAGTTTGGAGGGAGATGAGGCCATATAGTCTCAAAGCAACCATTCTCATCCACTATGAACAAACCAAATGCAAGAAATTTATTCTTAATTGCAAGTACTAATACAGCCAGACGGTAAATCAACGGCCGAATTTGCAAAAGCTAAAAGGCGTTAGTCGAGCTTCGAGGGTTTTTGCTACGAAGTTGCGTATCCCATATGTAGATATAAACACTCTCATCGTGCTTTTCACTTTGTCGGCTTTTTGTTGTTGCAAAAATGTACTTGACATTCAGTTAAAATGCCGACGTCTGTGGGCACTTCGTATGTTTTGCGACCTTGTCGTGTGGTCATGAACTGCCATTGTCAGCGTCGGCAACAGTGCAGAACCGAAGCAACAATTCGGCTTCCCTATCCATTTAGAGCTTTATGCGTTGCATATGCTTTCGTTGGAAAATGTATGCGTAAACGCCTGAGCTTATGCTACGAGTGCATGCTACGTTGGTCAATAATGGTAATCGGCAAATATGTACATTAAATCATAGTTAATAGTTCTTCCTATAGAAGATCCTTGAGAGACTGATTGATCCGTATGCATGTATGTACATATGTATGTATATAGGAAATATAATTTCTCGGGAGCGATTAGGTTTCTCTCAGTGAGTAGAGGGGAGTATCCCCACACTCCCTTTCCCGGGATCGTTGTGTTAAACGACATCCTGGATGAGCTGAAAGGGAGAGAAATACGGGTTAACGACTACGCTGACGACTAAGTCACAGATTGGTCTGCTAGCCGCCGAATCGCTATTCATACGCAATGAGAGAGTTGCAGCTCCTAGAGTAGAAGTCCAATCAGCATTTTACGAATGGGCCGTGTCCTGACCGGGATTTGTCTAATATAGTCTCGTGGAATCATCTCAGCTGCCCTACTTTCGCTGGCCCAAGTTTAAACATCTCGGCTAAGATATATTTCACCGACCCTTCCGGGGAATACCCTAGAGTGGATATTAGCACATTTACTAGCAACTTCATTTGGATTATATTTCTTGGAAAAATCTAGATTCAATATTTCTTACACCGCAAACATTATTCTTTGGAAATTTATATTTAAACTTGAAACTGGAGGAACAATTTTTCTGAATAATTTGAGAATTTCAGGGAGTTTGAAAATTTGAGGCAATGAGAGCCAGAAGAGCCTATCTATAAAAATTTTTTCTGCAGTAAAATGAGAACGAAATAACAAATACGGTCTATTACTGAAAAGTCCATTGCACCTACGTAAGGCTACCAATTATAGTAAGAGAAAACTAAAAGGGCGTGACTCAGACGATTTGCATTTTAAGCTGTACCTAATTTTTTTTTTGAAATGCCAATTAGGCTACTCATTTGTAAACATACCAAAACAAACCAAAACTACAATATGTACTAGGGATACTCAGCAAGTCGGTGCAATTTTTTTGAGTTCGTTAAGCCCTTCAGTACTTTAGTAATTTGTGCAAAGAAAAGCTCGGCTCAAACCTGTGAAGATTTCATGCACCTCCCTATTTATCTAAGTCTCCGCCGTTTCGGAAATTCGAAAATTTACGATTTGAAATGTACATAATTTGCACAAATACAACAATGCCCGCTACGAGAGAAAACAAAAGAATAATGAGCGCATTTGCATACGTATCGCGCTTAAGGACCAGACGTCAGCGCATTTGAAATGCAAAAACCAACGCAAACAAATTTGCCACATTAAACACACAAAAGTACGTACGTACGTATGTATGTATGTATGTATTTGTGAATATGTAAATGAAACACGGAAATGCTTTTGCGCTTTTGATACTCGTTTTCTAATTCGTGCATTTGACCTTTAACAACACTTCATATTGGCTTTACGACGAGTACATACATACTTTCAGGCGCTTCAGCGTTGTTTCCGCCACAACGCGCGCGCTCGTGTCGTCATCGCTGCTATCTGATTAGCGTTGTTCGTTTGGTTGCCAGCGCAGCGCGTGCGGAGCGGCTATACCTGCACCACCCAGTCGCGCGTCGGCTACTCCGCCTAAAATAAGAACCCAATATTTCAGTTCTACTTTGGAACGAGTCGTAACTAAAATGTCAAAGTGCAAACTAAACTGCGAAGGAAAACCGTAAAAATATATTGGGGGGACGAACGTTTTTTAGTATTTCGACTCTAGCAAATGTCCATTGTGATCAGCATAAATTTAAATTCTATATTTTGTTGTACCTATTTATGCAGAACTCGATGCGACGCGGCATGCCACTGCGACTGCCACGTTTTCTCTGCGGCAAACGAATCGCTTATGGTTGTTGTTATGTGATTTATTGCAGCTCGTTGCATATTTATGGGCGCGCAACGCGTGTAACTGTCGCGCAAGGTTTTTTTTTTTTTTTGTAGAGTTTATTTTCGATTTTACAACGGTAATATCGCAATTTTGCCAACAAAAATACTTCAGCGCTGCAATGGCAAAAATAACTGGTGGTGGGACGAAGTATGTAGTGCAAGTGGATAATGTAGCATATTTTTAGGTGCTTAGCAAACTGAATATGTGAGTGGCTGAAAATATAGAACATGATGGCTTACATTGCAGTCATGATACCTTTTTGAAAAAGTAACGCAACTTGTTCAATTTCTTGTTCGACTGTGTATGTACCTTATATACACTTATGATAGATATATGCATATGGTCATCATTGGTGACAAGGGCCTCAGCGTGAATTTATCAGAAACGCTCTCCGATATGTGTAAGTTCGTGCCAAAATTCAAAGCCGTATTTTAGCTAACACAGGATTCATTGACGTCTTTGGAACAGACCTCGAAACCACTTTCTCAGTTTATTTTAAAAGTTAAAGATAAAATTTAAAATAAGATAAATATAAAGACATAGATATAGGTGAAGATAAAGATAAAAATACGGAAAGTGGATGTCAAGGGCAATTCAAGGATAGCGATAAAGATAAGGTAAAGATAGTCTAGAAAAAGGTAAAGGGAAGCAAAAATAACAGAAAAATTAAATATGTATGTAAAGACAAAAAATGGCCTGTAAAATAGTGCGGCGTTCTATGGAAAACTACATACATACGTCGTTAAAACTCAAAGCAGCGCTATGCTAATAAAGTGAAAATTTTTTTATGTTTTAAAAACTTACCCTCAAGGCCTTTCCGCAAGACATTTATATGGCCAATGTTATGCCACACTCAAATATAATTTCAGTGTCAAACCCCAACGCCAGCAAACCCCCAACGCCATATCCATAAACGTTGCAACGCTAGTAGCGTTCTCCTTTAGCCATTTAGCCAACTCGTCCAACCACCGTGGCGGCTAAGTGCCAGCCAATTGCCACAATGTGACATTTTCCCTTGATGATAATTCATGCAAATTGCATCCTTAAACTTGATTGACAATCACCCGCAGCCACAGCCAGTGACTGTAAACGACTGTTTAAGTGTACCAATGTGTTTGCGTGTGTGTGTGTGTGTGTGTGTGTGTTGCAGTTGCGGTCATTTTGCGGTTNACCGCAGCCACAGCCAGTGACTGTAAACGACTGTTTAAGTGTACCAATGTGTTTGCGTGTGTGTGTGTGTGTGTGTGTGTGTGTTGCAGTTGCGGTCATTTTGCGGTTTACGAGACTTTTTATCGTCACTCTGATATTGTTGCCACTATGATGGTTGGAGTTGTTGCTGGTCTTGGATTTTTATGACTTGTCAGCGGCGCACAGTGTGCTTTTTGAACACTCTATGCGAATTGATCGTAGCGCTTTCGACAGCAGCAACATTTTAATATAAAACCAAAATGGGATTTGAAAAGCTAATGTAAGTCCCTTTGCCGACCAAATATTGCTATTGAGCCATAATTACTCCTTGATATTACACATTTTTTGTCAAAAAAAACACACAAAAACCAGGCTTTCTTCAAAAAAAAACATTCAATTATACTAATATTATAAAATTTCAGACGAGAAACACGATTCCTCTGTTTGCAAATCGAAAAAAAAATTTAGCCCCACAATTTAATATTTTTTTTTTTGCAAGCAGCTGTGCATCCTTGTCACAATATTACATTACTCGAACGAAAAGTAAGTTGCAGTGCTACTCAACATCTTTAATTTGAGCCATGGTAGAAATTATTAGGCTCTCTGAGAGCGAAGGTATAACAATTTAAACCAAACTTCGAAAAAATTTGCAAAAATGTAGAATGCAATTTCGCAGTTTAGCTTCAGAATCGTTATAATTTAGCTCTCAGGGAGCCTCGTTGTTCGAGTGATATCGTATTGCGTGAGGGATGCAATAAATAATGCATTTTTCAAATTGAGGGGTTCGAACTCAAAATTTATAGTATTTATTAGTAGGTGTAATCAAAAATATAATTTTTTTTTTTTTTTGGAATAAATCCGGTGGATTTTGCATGTTTTTTTTTCGACGAACACTATTTTTTACCAATTTTTGTTCCGTGAAAGCGAAATTATATTAGCTTTCAAAACCATTTCGTTTCGTATCAAAATGTTGCTTCTGTCGAAAGCGCGCTCAAAGAGCGCACTGTGCGGCGGCATTGCAGGCAGTCGCACTAAACCACCAAAGGGGCAATGCAGTCGTCGGTGACGCATCGTCAATATGACTTTGACATTCTTAAGTGACATGTCTCTCTAAAATGTTTTCGTTCTTTGGCTTGGTTTTGTTTCGCATTCCGTTTCTTCGCTTCGTTGTTGTGATTTGCTTGGCTATGTCGTTTTTATTGCTGTGCGCAAGCTGCATGAAAGCGAAAAAGTGCAGCAAATCGCCGGTTATGTAAACGAAGCGCGGATAAAAACGCTGAAAGTCAGTTTGTAAATATGTATGTATGTATTATGATTATTTTCATACTTTTTTACAACACGCATACTCATAGAGAAAACGACGTTAGTTTTCAATGGAAAGTAACCCAGTAGGAAAAAGGTAGTAAAACGCATTCATTACATGCATGATAAATAATATAATGTATTTCTTATGCGTTCTCGATAATATTACTGCTAACTATGTAATCAGCATTCGAATGTATTCAAAAAGTTCCAAAAATATCATATTAAAACACTTTCATTTCTCGATACTAGGTAATGGAAAAATTGAATGCCCCGCTTTTCTTAGGACATCGCCCTGGGGGAAAAAATATGCATTTTCGAATGTGAAAAGGGTTGTTTTACTGATTATTTTCTCGATTACTATACATTACATTTTCCCACTGGGAAGAGTTGGCATTTTTATCGCATTAGGGTGCTCGTATAAACAAACATACATAAGTATGTCCGTACGCAATAAGAAGAGAGAGGCCGAAATACGTGAGTGCGAAGAGCTTGAGATGCTGGCCGACAGGAAGAACGCCCGAAAATTCTACCAGAGGGTTAGGCGACTTACGGAAGGTTTCAAGACCGGGGCGAACTCCTGTAAGAACAACAATGGCGACCTAGTGACCGATGTCCAGAATATACTTAAATNAGGACTTGGCTTCACTTGGCATTTTCAATTGGCGTCAGTTAGCACAGAAGAGAAATGACTGGCGTGCTGTTTTGGACTCGGCCAAAATCGCTTAGGCGGTTACAGCGCCAAATAAGAAGAAGAAGAAGAATTATATAAAAAGTATGCAAAGAAATTTATAATATATTTAAAGATAACTACGAAAAATAAATCGGGAACGGAATGTTCATCAAAAATCTACCAAAATGAGAAAAAATTTACCTTTTTACCAACCCAAATTTTTTCTACCAATTTTGGTAACAATTTACCAAAGTGGCAACCCTGGTGCCAATTCCATTGCTAAAGTGACCAGTCGCATTAAAAAGTAAGGTAGACTTAGACGTTACCTCATTTGTTGTTGGGTGGCGCTATTGGGTTGCCTTTTTGGGTATAAAATAAAAACTATTTGACGCTCACATATTTTTCTCAATACTTCGCTGAACTCACCAATCCTGATTAATCAATAATCTGTATTAACCAGATTCTGATTACTCAGGATAACTAAAAAATAAATTTTTATTGAAATTGCGTAATTTTGTTCATTTTTGTTTTGATTAATTAATTATTAAGGCTTCGATTAGTCAGATTGTTTGATTTATTAATTAATCGCACATACCTAGTTGTAATACCTTTGTGACACAGACCTTGAGGCGCCGGATGTTGATTATGTTGGACCACGTCAACCGATTATTGATTATTGATATCGATAATTCTTTTTGCATCGGAAAGTTAGTGTCTCAGAGGTGGTCCCATACTAATCTGGTTGAGATCCGATCAGTGGATCATGAGATATATATATATATATATATTTTTTTTTATATGGGAGTTGAAGTCGGTTTTTTTTTGCTAAAAATTACTTGTTAATTTGCCTTTTTTCCTTTCGACGTCAAGCGCAGCGCTGTAATAGATTTACTTTCTTTAGGTTTCGAAAAATAATTGCAAACTACAAAAATTTTCGATTTGTTTTTTTTCGAGGTGAAGAATGCGTATAATACCGACGCATTTTATCAATTCCCGATTTTTCTAATAATAACTTTGGACTAAGGAAAGGTCGTACTCAGAGGTGGTCCCATTCTTATTTGGTTTAGAACGGATCATTGGATGGTGAGAATTGAAATCGGGTTTGTTTTTGCTTAAAAATTACTTGTCTTATTCGTATTCATGTGGTTCTTCTTCTCCTTCCCTTTCTCTTTATTATTGCTTTTTATTTTCCTGCTCCTTTTACTTTTCATTTTCATTTACCTATTTCTTATTTCTTCATAGTTGGTCACCTCAAAACACTCACGAATCGACCAATTGGCCTTTCCCGCAACCATGCAATTTAATAGATAAAATAATAAAGCGCTTATGCTCGCTTGTAAATGTTTTTTCTCCTCCAAATTGTGATCACGCTTGGTAGCCACAATCGCCGCATCGATCGCCAGCATAAATCCACCTGTCGTCTGCTCGTTAATGCGGTAGCGATTGTTCTCGCGCCGCTTCCAGTGACAGTCGAAGGTAGAGAGTTGAGTCGTGCCACTGCCACTGCCACAACCACTTCGTGTTGTCGACGCCAGTAACAACAATTCAAGGACATCCGTTTCAAATGCGTCAAGTGCCAGCGGCTCAAGGGGGGGCCGGTGGATAACTGAAGGCGTGGTCATTCGCCGCCGGCAGTACCTAAGTTACTTACATATGTATGTATGTATGTATGTGTGTATGTATGTACTATGTAATAGTCACTTGTCACGACGCTCAACGGGCCGGGGGCATGGGGCATGTGAAGGGACGGACGTGCCTGCGTTGTGAAGTCATTTGGCGCCAAATGCGACGGAATGGACAGTCCGAAGTAATTGTCGTGATTTGTATGTGTATGTGCGTTTATGCGGGCTTGTGTAAAAGAACCACGAATTTGGCGGAATGTCGCCTGACTGCCAAGTGGTGCTGCAAGTCGCTGAATATTACATACATACATACCTACTAATTTACAAATGTACTTAAGGAAGGCGTAAAGGAGGGTGAGGTGACAAGGGACCTGTGGGATTGTGAAATAGCAGGAAGTTGACACGATTTGCATGCGAAACTTTTCTTTTGTAGCATTTGCAGTTGCATTGGCGTTCACTTTCGTACGTACTATGTATTCCTATGCGCTGTCACTTTTATGTATGTAGATATGTAAATTCTACATAATCGAAAGTAAATAATTTTGCTTCCAAAACTAATGCGACTCTGATTGAAATTTAAAAAGGCGCAAACTAGGGCTGTTCAAACAAGATCGGTGTTTTTATACCCGAGCGCACTTGTGCACAAGGGTATTATAACTTTGTTCACATAACGGTTGTTTGTAACAGGCAAAACGAATCGAGATAGATATNGTTAATCATCCCATTCAATCTTTTTTTAATTCAGGTGTTAATCGTTTTCTTCCTTTTTAAACCGAAAACCGAAAATTTGGTTTTTACTAGTTTTGGAAAGTATCGACTTCTCTTGAGGATCGAGTTGTTTGATATCGATACTTTTAGATATCGAGTATTTTTGTACACATGTTGGTGCCATATTAGGTTAGGTTTTGGTGTTGACGCAATACCTGGTGGTGCCATTCTGGCTAGGGATGTTGGAAAAACATCAATGCATCGAAAATATTGATGTTTTGCTTCGATGCGTCGAAAGTTTTCCTCTCGATGTATCGACCCCATATTTTTTTTTTTGAAAAACTCTTGACTGAAGGTTTGTAATCCATCTGATTAAGTTTCTCAAATGAAGCGATTTCCTTCAGTAGTTTAGATTTTCTAAACCTCTTTTAATGATCATACCCAAATTTTCTGCATTTAAAATTAAATTACTTTTTAAGTTATATGCATGTATCGAGAAAACATAATATCGAAACAAATGGATAACAGATAGGGTTTCTAAAAATATTGAAAATTAAGGAAGAATTTTTGATAACTTAAAAATTTAAATTTCTATTAATTCCATGGTTTTGGAAAAAGTTTTCGACCCATTTCAAAAGTCCGTAAAAAACCTAGTTAGCTCAGTTATAGTAAGTAATTTAAAATTTTTTGCTATTTTGCTTATAACATTCCAATTATGTTGTGAACTAACATCGAAAAATCCTAAAGCACCGAATCAAAGAAATACGTCGATGTATTTTTTATCACTGACATCCCTAATTCGAACTTTACTTTCATCATTATAAATCCAATAAGATTGTTTAATGAAACAGAAAAATGACATACATATAAGTGATGGAACGCAGGGTTGGCATACAGAAAAAAAAAACGTTCTGGCGTGAGCCACGTTGCCTTGTGATTCCCCTTAAAAGGGACAGTGGAAGGGAGCTAAGAAGCGAGTTATAATGCGCCCACGTTCTAACGAATCTGGTACGCAATTATCTGCATATTTCTTCAGTAACTGAAAAGTGTAGGGTAAATATGTAGAGCTTGTCGGAATTCGAGACTGAGAGACGAATGGATCAGAGTGTCGTTAACACAATTTGAAAGAAGTGCAACAAGAGACCAAACGTTGAAAGATCTTCTGATTCGTATTTTTATTTAGAGCTACAAGGATTGGTTCCCGGGTATCTGAATCTCTTGGACTCCAAATGCATATCGTCGTTTAAAGTACAAAACCGCGTATCAACAAAATGCAAAACGGTGTAAAAACACTCATATTTCAAAATTGCTCTCTTTATTTTTGTAAGGTACTCGCATTTCTGGCTAGCATAGTTTCAGGACGAATGGGATTCGGATTGAGCCAAGAGCTTGTGTGTGAGCAAATCCAATATTTGGCAGCAAATGTCAGTTACGCGGTTTTGCAGAATGACGGTACTTTAAATGACGATTGTATAAGTTATATATGTACACATATTCATTCCGCTTGACCTTCGCAATGGAGCAAGTGGCTTGCAATTAGGATCTCGTTACAGGTGAGGAGCACATCTCTATATCAGCATCAGGCCATTCATTTTCTGCCTGCAGGCGTGCTTCCTCCCATTATCTTCAATTCTATCGTCCCTTCAGCAACTCATTCAACTTTTCCATTCATTTTATTTCGCTTAGTTGGCAGACATTAAAATCATCAGTAACCTATGTACTCGTTTCCCCAAAAGGGAAACATAGACAGAGTTCTCGCAAATATTTCATACTCAATTTAAATAAAAAAAACAAGCTCAGCCACAATAATTAGCCTAGATATCCATATTTTTCAACTGCCGGTTATAGGGATTACGTTTGTATGTATAGTCCTAGGTATGTGTATGTATGTATGTATGTCTGCACACTACTGCCTGCACTATTTCCAATATTTAATATTTTATCGATATTTGCAGCCGTTAGAATATTTTCGCGCATTATGAAACATTTTTTAAAACGATTTTCCATATCAATTCTCGGAGTAGTAAATGTAATAAAAAAATGCCAGCAATTGCATGCTGAGCGTACTTTTGTCTACCTTATTTTACATATCCATCGAATGGTTTTGTATTTTCACGCAAACCTAAATCGCGTATCACTTCATCGCGCATTCGAATGCGAATTTCGCTACGATTGCTGACATGCAGCTGCATTGCTAGCCGAAGGAAATCCTTTGAACGTATTTGCCCAAAAGCGCCTTAGGCGCTTGGCGAGCGTATTGAAATGCCTGCATTTTTTTTGTTTTTTTTTTCAAATCGAATATCCAAATCAAAGCGTGGCGGAAATGGGGGAGTTGTTTGCTGGCCTGGCAGGTGCCTGGCAAGTGCCTGGCACCGTTGGTAGCCCTCGGCGGCGCTTTCGGCGGCATTTATGGGGATGGTGGCGTTGATAGATAATACATTTTTGATATGT
Organism: Rhagoletis zephyria; assembly: GCF_001687245.7. NCBI lineage: Eukaryota > Metazoa > Arthropoda > Insecta > Diptera > Tephritidae > Rhagoletis > Rhagoletis zephyria. The sequence continues at coordinate 620,912 of NW_016157122.1, read as the reverse complement.
TTGACGGTTCATTCTAAATATTCCCATTACCTAGTTTGCCGCGGTGTCTTATCAGCAGCGTGGAGGCAATTTCTGGTAAACACTTTACGTATTTACATATGAACATATATACGTACGTGCTCATGTATGTATGAGAAATTTAAGTAAATACATGCAGCTGACGATTTTTAAAACTCTTTCTTTTAAGTATTTAGTAATTCTAGTTAATAGATTGAAAAATGCTGCGGTACTTTTATGTATACATTTTTGTATGTCCAAAGACTTTTATTTACTTTGCTTTATTAATGATACGAATTAACTTCATACGTTTTTTTTTTTAATTTCTTTTCAGGTTTAACTATGTTGAGGACGATTATGCGGTAAATCTATTAAAGGTGAGTAAAACGTCTGGCTTCCTCTATATAGACTCAAAAACTCAAAAATATTTTTTTTTTTTTAATCTGAATTTTGACCCCTGTGTGACACGCCTTAACCGACTTCAAATCTTGTTCATTAGTTTTCTATGCTCGAATGACGAATAAATTTTTGAATGAATAAAATTTATTCGCTATTTGAATTTACTTGAATGCTGAAAGAAAATTTCTCCTTATTATTTATTTTTTTATTCAAATATCTTCCGCTAGCGAAAATCTTCGATTAATCTTTATGCACGAGTGGCATTGAACGGATGATTTTTCCAATGGCTGTTGGCACTGAAATGAAAGAAAAATTATACATTACTATTTAATTCATGTAGGAATTTCGTAAATTTTCGAAATAAAACTGTTTGAGTGCATTGAATACTGCTTTCTGATAGGCAAAAATACGAGTTTGAAAAATAGTCGCGGAAATTTGAATCCATATAAAAGTCTGTTCATTTGCAGACTTCAAGCACTGTCAAACTACGTAAGTGTTTCAGTGTACGTAAAAGAGGATGAAACGGTCGTTGCTCAGCAGGCAATGTCAAACCTCCGTGTGTACTTCTGCCACGAAAACGCTTCTAAAACAAGTAAGAAAGTCTAAGTTCGGGCGGAGCCGAACATTAAATACCCGGCGCAAATATTAAATATATGATTTTCACCTTTCCGAAAGCTACCGCTACACGGTAAGCCGGGGTGTATCAATTTTGAGTAAATTAGCATCCTTAAATTTCAAAATATTGACGTTTAAAGCATTTCTAAAATTTACCGTTATATGAAAAGCCATAATTTTAGTCCGATTTCAATAATTTTCATCGTTTTGCTTTTATGTAACAAGCACAATAAAAATACCGAGTTTGGTACAAATTGGTAGAACGGTTACCGAGATACATATATGTGATCATAAGTGGGCGGTGCCACGCCCATTTTTCAAAATTTTATTATAGACGTATTTCCTGGTAAGGAATTGTTGCAAGCATCAATTTTGAATAAATTGGCTTTAATATTTACTGATTTATCGAAGATTTCGTATTTCTCCAAATTACCGTTATATGAGATGTGGGCGTGGTTATTGTCCGATTTTAAAACTTTTCGGCCTTTTGGTATCCTGTACCAAGGTCAATAACTGTGCCAAGTTTGGAAGAAATCGGTGCAGCGGTTGCCAAGATATACACATGTAACCATAAGTGGGCGTGGCTACGCCCATTTTCCAAAAATTTATAACATTCTTAGTTTTCCTCTAAAGGTTGTTGTAAATATACATTTTGAGTGAATAATCTTCAGTAGTTACTAAAATATCGCAATTTTCGTATTTCCGAAAATTACCGTTATATGGGATGTGGGCGTGGTTATTTTCCGATTTTTTTAATTTTCGGCCATTTAGTATGCTGTATCAAGGCCAACAACTGTGCCAAGTTTGGAAGAAATTGGTGTAGCGGTATACACATGTAACCATAAGTGGGCGTGGCTACGCCCATTTTCCAAAAATTTATAATATTCTTATTTTTCGTCTAAAAATTATTGTAAATATCAATTTTGAGTGAATAATCTTCAGTAGTTACTAAAA
>NW_016157122.1:589580-618922 GCF_001687245.7 Rhagoletis zephyria | reverse complement strand
CTGATCATTTATGTATACATTTGTCTATATCTATCTCGATTCGTTTTGCCTGTTACAAACAACCGTTATGTGAACAAAGTTATAATACCCTTGTGCACAAGTGCGCTCGGGTATAAAAAAAGTAAGTGCGCCTGGGCCACACTGTAGAAGTGAAACTTACGTTACTTATCTATCTATACATACATACATACATCTGCTTTTGCTTAAGGTTATATATTTTCGCTTTTTTTCTATCAATGTCAAGATCCCTACCTCTACCACTGTTCGTTTTAATAACATTCATGTTCATGTTCAATCGATTAGAAAATCGATAAAAATATCGATAACAAAATCGATAAATATCGGTAACAAAATTGATTTATATCGATAACAAAATCGATAAATATCGATAAATATCGATAACAAAATCGATAAATATCGATAACAAAATCGATAAATATCCTCTTTGTCTTTACTTCTATGGTCATCGTTTTTTTCAGCTACATATTCCCCTTCACATTTGTTCGTATATATATAAGTAAAGTGTTTAGAATTACCTAGGTCTTCATTTTTTCCTTTATCTTTACGCATCTTTGTTTTTGTTGTTATTTTTACCTTTGCCTTTATCCTATTCTTCATTTATGTACGTAGTCACCTTTACTTTCATTCTTGTATTGGTCTTTTTCTAAGTGTTATTCGTTAACCTTTTGTTAGCAAATTTTTGTTAAATTAATACCATATGCATATACACAAGAAGTACTTGTTTCAGCCCCAATAATTTCCGTTGCACCATTTCCGTTGCATCACTTCCGTTGCACCATTTCCGTCCCAACCAGATCCGTGTGCAATTTCCGCTGAATTAGCCAATTTACTCCCAACCAACCAACCGCCGCTTTCACTTAAAAAAAAAACATTTAGCGTTTGGAGGCGCCGCTAAACTGCAGACTCCTCGATTTTGTGTAGAAAACGTAGAAAAATATGTAATAACCAAATATTTCGTTTTCACACCTCTCCAAGTTTCAAAACTATGGGCGGTAATTACATAAAACTTATTCTCATGACCCATTCTAATGTACATACATATATATGCAAGTTTATTCGTTTTTGAGTACCTAAATGCCCGTAAAGTGTGAAGTGATGCTTTCTCAGCTTTCTCAGCTTTAAAAACTATTCACCTAGATTTAATTCCTTATGACCTGAAAACTCTTTTCCGCCTGAAGTTATGTACTTCAATGGGTTTATGAATTTATTTATGAGCGTAGAGGGAGTTTACACTTGACTGCACACAAAAGCAATGCTTTCATTATCCAGCAGTCCGCATTTTTTGTTTGTTTTTGTAATTGCGTAGGCTTGAGCGCGTCTTTTGTTGTTGTTGTGGTAGGTACTTCAAACACATTTGTGACATACCTAGCCAACTACCTTTGTACTTACTATGTATGTACATACATATATATATATATATATATATATATATTACGCAAGTAAACATTTGTGTTAGCTTTGTAAGTTTGATTGTCATAACGGTAATTTGTAAAGCTTTGTTTAATTAATATTTCATACATAAATAATAAATATGTAGATAATAAGTAAACGCAAACAATTTTATTGTTCAATGAAACTTGTCGATGCAATTAACAGCAACAAAAGCAACAAAGCGCATTTAAGGATACTCAAAGAAAGATTTACACACTTATGTATGTATGTACCTACTTGTGGCTGGACTGTTTTTGCATATACATAGATATGTACAGGTATGTACAGTCAGTCAATAAAGTTTAGGTACAGCGAATTTTTTACAATACGGGCAACTATTTTTTAAATATTTTATTTTTCTATAATTTTTTATAAAAATATGGTCAATTCTACAACAAAAAACCCAAAAATCAGGGTTCCGAACCTTGTGCAAAATTAAAGAAAATTCCGCAAAATTTCATTCAAATATTGCACTTTTTATTTACGCTCTCTAGAAAGAAGTTGGGTATGCAGTTTTTTAGCCCATTAAATTTTAGTATAACAAAAATAGTGTTTGATAATTTTTTTATATGGAAAAAATGTGCGACACCTTCAACAAAAAAATTTCCCAAAAATCAATGGTAAGTCCTAGCTTCCTCATACTTGCACTTTATTACACTAAAATTGAATGGGCTAAAAAACTGCATACTCTAATTTTTCTAGAGAGCGTAAATAAAAAGTGCAATATTTGAATGAAATTTTGCAGAATTTTCTTTAATTTTGCACAAGGTTTGGAACTTTTCTTTTTGGGGTTTTTGTTGTAGAATTAACTATATTTTTATAAAAAATTTGTGAAAAATAAAATATTTAAAAAATAGTTGCCCGTATTGTAAAAAATTCGCTGTACCTAAACTTTATTGACTGACTGTATGTGTTCATATCGCAAAAGAGTCACAACTCAAAATAATTCTTAATAATAATTTCTTAGCACGTGATAATCATGTGGGCAAGGGCGATTTTACCTTAGGTTTTTTTTTTTAAATTATAACAAAAATTTGCACCAGCTTTTGCTGAAAGATAAATAAAAGCTCTGTATGCATTTTTAGCGCATCATCTCAAAAATGCCAAATTTTGAGTTGTGACTCTTTTGAAGACGGTGTGCGATATGTATGTACATATGGAAAGTGTTTGAGAAACCGCTTGGGCAACTATACAACGGGGATCGATTGCGCTGCGGTCCAGTTAATGAGGTCGCATTTTATGCACCCGGCGAGTGCTTTTATTGAATAAATAGTTGGAGGGTGGCGAAATAAACAGGCTTCATCTCCAACTTAAGTGAATTAATGTCCCTACTTTGTTAACGGTAATTCGCAAAAATTCCAGTTCAGTAGTGCGAAATGAAAATGAAAGTGAAGTATCAAAGTGTGTGTGAAGCAAGCAAGCGAGGACATCCGGAGGGTTATGTAGGTGTAAACACGTAGACAGTTGCGACTTACAGCCCGTATACATGCATACATATGTATATATGTACGATACATTTTCCAGCTCATTAAACTTATCAACTCCAATAATTTTTACGCTTTCCTAAAGCGACCGACCGACCGAGATTGCTCCTTCAAAGCACTCAAGCGATATATTTATTGAGTAGCTTTGTGTATAGCTGGAGCCACCTGTAGGCGAATTATTCTCCATCGCCCGCGTCAGTGTCGTTGTTGTAGCTCGGTGGGCCACACACCTACACGCTGTTGAAAGCTTTTGTCTGCACACAGAAGCTCTACGAACAGGATTTAATACTGACCTCCTACACAGCAGCTGTATTTTTTCTACTAAATTGGTGATTTTAATTAGATGTTGTTGTAGCTATTTTGTGCTGTTGCACAGGTAGGATGCGCGTTGCTAGGGCAACACACACCCCCGGCCAGTGCACATGGTTGTTTATCGGGCTCGCACCCACACACACACACACACACACACACCCATCCATAGTCGTATGGCGGCTACACATCTTTTGTTCGCTTATCCTTCGCTCGAGATTTGAGCGTTTAGCTCTGCTTAGCATTGCTCTGAGTTCAGTTGGTTTGAGTTGAGTTGGTTGGCCTTAATTCCTTCATAATTCACTGAATCTGTGCAATTAATTAATTACGCTTATTATAATAACGACGAAATCGGTCACACACACACACTCATACACGCTCACGCACATACAAACATATACGTCCACAAACATGTATGTATGTATGCATATATGTAGCTATAAATTAAATAAAAAAAAACCACTACGACAACAAGTAAAATAATAATAATAAGTAAATAAGAGCCTAATAAAATTTTAACATAACATAACATAACATAACATAACATAACATAACTTAACATAACATACCATAACACAGCATAACATAACATAACATTAACAGTCTATACGACTTTTGAAAGTTTATAAATATGTTACTTTTTTTTGCACTGTGTTGTTAGTCGACATGAAACTACTTTAAATACTGGAACGTTATCCACAAAAAAACTAAAAATTGAAAAATATTTACATAGCGCACTTAGCAAGTGGACAATAGATACCGTCATCAATGCAAAAGGGCCTAAGTCAAAAAAATGTGAAATGTTGCAGCACAATGTTTTAAATTGATATATAAAATGGCTTCGGAACTGTTTAAAGGGTGCCGAAGAATACGCGTAGTTTTTAAAATGAGGATTTGAATTCTAGTTTTCAACACTTCCATACTTTTCCACATATTAAAAATAATTACGTAACACTTAATTTTTTGGTAGCCGAAAACTGTTGGAAATTATTTGTAATTTTGGGTCTCCTAAAACGTTGCTCTGGTTATATGTACAGTGGTGGAAAAATTAAGAGGGACGCGATATTTTAATAAGTTTATTTAAACTTATTTTATTAATTTATTTTCTTAATTTTTTACAAAAGCATAGCTCATTTTCGAACAAAAACCATGCAAGATAAAATTTTAAACTTTTTACAAAAACCGTTTGAGTCCAAATTTTTTGTTGTTGAATTGTTGAATATAATTGTTATGTGTTAAACATTCTAAAAAAAATAGAATATTAACAAAAACCAACAACAACCTCATGATCCAGTCTAAAAGCAACAAAATCGTTGTCCTTGATTGTAGTTGGGTTGATCAAATGAAAAAGTGGAAAAAGGAACGACAATTTACAGAGGGTATGACCACTGGCTTTGAACGCCGGAGTTGCGAATTTAAATCGCAGTGAACTCGATGTAGTAGTCAAATGAGGAGATGTGGGCATCTCCGAAATAGCAATAGCAACTACATATAACTTCTACCATGTGTAAATTTTTGTTGTTTTTCCACAACATTTTTCATTAGAAACGGCCTCAAGCTCAAAAAAAATTGTTGGATTTATATTCGTTCGAAAATAAAACTGAAGATGGCACATTGTCGAAACCGATTTGTCTCTAAACGAAATTTGACAAGGGATGACGGAAACCCCTTTTTAAAATATATCGTACATACATACATATGACGCTATAGCTGAGTCGTTTGAGAGCCCTGAGCCCTGGTCCGAGTAACGTAAAAAAAAAAAATGTTTAAGTCAAACTTCGATGTCTAAGTTAGAAGGAATCCGCCAAGGACGCGAAACGTTTATTTTTTTTGACGTGAAAGGGACAACATACATATGCGCCTGCGGTAAGAAAATAATTACACTATTCCACAGGTGGTCTACCAGCAGAATTGGCAAAGACAGATGCACGCTTGATGTACCATTATCCCGGCGAACGCGCAGTTTGTTTTGGCAGCCTTCTCGCGAATGTAATGCTTGTGGTGCATTGAGCTTCAATTTAGCGTCGAGTTGAATGCCCAGGTATTTAATCGATGGCTTCTAATGTATCGTATACCCCCTGAAGCTGACCTTCACCTCCTCTCTTTCATTACGGCCACTGATGAGTAACACCTCCGACCCATGGCGTTCCCTAGCAGTAGGCCTAGAACCGATGCCTGAGGTACTACACCTGAGTCCTTATGCCTTATTACGCCCGATTTGCCCGATTGTCTCACTCAAAATGATTCTGTCACAGAAAAAGCTGCAAACTTCTAGACTATTTTTTACCAGATTTTCGAATTCGGGAATTATTTTTGACATCTAGGTTGACGACGAGGCAGTATTCAATTGTACCGCCTTTACATCGCTTTTACCAGACGTACTCCATCGATAGTAGAGCGTCCTTTCCGGAAGCCAAACTGATTTGATGCACGATCACTCGTCGTCGAATCAATGGGCCTTATGAATAAAAACTAAGCAATTGCTTTTTCTTAAAATTTTAGACCTTTTACTCGATTTATTCAATTAAATTTATGTAAAAGGTCCGAAATTTTAAGAAAACGCAATTGATTATAGCCTTATAAGAAGGTGACATTTTTTTCGGGTATCAAGCATGAAATTCGGGCGCAAAGCAGCGAGGTCGCCCAGAGGCTTATTGGGCTTAGGCAGTAAAACCAGGCGTTGGACCTTCCAACGTTTGTCAAAAACGCCCATCCATAAACGTCGAAACTTTCTGGGTATCGCCCTGGCGCCTCTATCACGGGATTGCATCGGCCCCGGGGACTTATTCCGACTAAGGTTAGCACAGGCATCGCGAACCTCTTCAACTGTAACTTCTGGCACCTGAGTACCGCTGGCGTCTGCCGCTACTTGGAACCGCAGAGGCTCTTGGGCTGGAAAAAAGAGTATCGATTATTTGCCTCATAAACGGTTCCGAGGGCGGAGGTCTATTGTATTGTTAGACCGTTTTACGACTCGTTTTCAGTGGATTTCAGAGTTTTTTTTTTATAATAAGTTTTGGATGTCAATTGAATCATTGATACTACGGGGAAGCTAGCTCTCTGATGGAGTTCCGTTAGGTACTTCTGGTCTTAAGTTATATTTACTAGCCAGAAAGATAATACTAAAAACTTTATTAACGAATGTACATTAGGGTGGTCCAAAAATGTATGTCCAAACGTAAGCCAGAATTTTTATGCTCTCACCCCCTAAGATTCTTCTATACCGAACAAAAATATACGCCTATTTTTTTATTTTGAAATCAAAAAAATTTAGAGGTCGCGCAAAGCGCTAAAAGTTTTTCATGCATTTTATATGGAAAAAAAGCAACTTTTCGTAGAAATGGTGTAGAATTCTTAAAGCTCAATATTTGTCGATCGGAAAATTCTGTTTCCCTGCGGCAGATTCCCACTAATAATACCCAATTGTTTATTTAACCGTTTTTTCATCGCAACTATAATTTATAGGTCCGCCAAAAAACCCCAAAAACCTCGAAAAATGCAATGAGGGGACCAATAACAAATTGCTAGTATTAAAAAATTCTTAAATAAACAATTGGGTATTACTATTGAAAGTCTCCTGAAGAGAAGCTGAGTTTTCCGATCGAAAAATATTGATTTGTTTTTCCCCATACATGAAATACATGAAAAACTTTGATCGCTTTGAGTGACCTCTAAATATTTTTTGATTTCAAAATAAAAAAATATGGCGATTACTATTTTCGATATAGAACCAAGGCATATTGAAAAGGTAGAGCAGTAGAGCAGCTGATTTGATTTTTTCACATTATTTGGCTCGAAAATGCGAAATAAATTTACTAGGAAAGAAAGTTCCAACAATTTTAATTTTTCCCAATTTAAATTTTTTATTTTTTTGTATTTCGCATGGCAATATTTGATTTAGAAGAAAAAAATCAATACTCTACTGCTGCTACCTGTTTGATATGCCTTGATATAGAACAATCCTCGGGGGTGAGAGCATTAAAAGTCCGACTTTACTTTGGACCACCCTAATGTACATACATACATACATCCTATGTACTTATTTACGAAGGTACACATGTATGAGTAGGCGCATAATTAAACGTTTCATGTTGCATTTTCGGTTTGTTTGCACTGTGTCACGTGCCAAGACAACGTGCCTACTGGCGTACGTAATCCAATAGTCTTTGCTATGCTGATCCACCCAAAAGCGTCATCTCACAGTTCACTCAACTTCAGGCACGCTTATCCTGTTTATTTACCTCACTCGCAGCTCGCCAAGCGTTCACATGCTGAGGCACTTCACTTACCCTTACCCACTCATTTATTTGCTCAACTCTGCATGCATGTACATACATACCCATACATACATACATACATACATGTGTGTGCAAATGTGCAGCAGCTCATCCTGTTGATACCTTGCTTTATTTGTGTACTTTTCATCTTGAGTAGCATCTTCTCTCGCAATTCAATGAGAATGAATTTCTTCTATTCCTTTGTTTGGGTTTCGAAGGCGTATGCGAACGTGTACTAGACAAATGACGTGGTCTGGAAGGCAGCTGCTCGCTCGGCTTAACTTTTGTTTTATTTTGTGTTTTTTTGCTATTTTTTATTATTTCACTTTCTTTCAACTTAAATGCCCACATTCATAGATGATTTAAGAGCTTTTGCTTAAAGATAGCAAGACTTTAGGTATGCCGAAGCCAACAAGCACATTCCATTCAGGACTTCTTAAATTTTCCTCATAAAAAATTTGAAAATAGATTCTCTATAGTTTAAGGTTAGGTAGAAGATCCGCCACTTACGGTGCTTTCGTTTCTACCAAAAATCTCGCCTTTTGATTGGCCTACCTACCCTCTTTTCATATTCCCTTGTAAAATAAGGCCAATCGCTGAGAAAATTTGTGTTCACATTCGCTGACCTTTGAAGCTATGATGAAATGCGTGAGCTAGACAAGGATAAGTAGGCGAAAACGGATACTTTAATAGGGGCGATCGTAAAATCAAACATATTTTACATTTATTTATTTGGAATACATTCCTAATGTACCGATAAACATTTTCTGGGAAGGGTAAGGGCAGAAAAACAAAATGAAGTTCTTAGGAAAAGGAGAGATGACCTCAAATCCCGTTCGAGTACTTAACCCTGCTAGAGAGCACACGTGGGACGCCGCCCTTCGCGTGAAGCTGGGTATTAAACACTTAATATCTTCAGATGAGCTCCGTTTTTTTTTTCAGGATTCATGGCAAGTCGGCAGCATTTATATTTGAAGATGGTAAATGGCGTTTATATTTTCGTTTCAACTCGACTCAATATTATATTAAAATTAGATAGTTAAAACTAGTTGCGGACTAGTCAACGATTCTACTTATGGATACAAACACACAAATGTACATATACATACATATGTATGTATGCATTATGTTTATTAATATGCGGTGGTGGAATCGCACAAAAATACCATTACACCTTAACTGAAAGCGGCTATTGACTTGATGTTCCAACATCATTCCACTGCGTGCGCATTTTTATTTATTCGAACAACTTAATTTTAGCACATTGGATACATCAATATGAAATGCTATATATACATACATATCTACATACTTATGTATGCATGTACATATGTACATTTGGGTGCCTCCCCAAAAGAGTTGCGGTTTTTCCACCGAAATTAAAAAATTTTTTTTTTTTATTTTAAGTCTCGCGCTAAAATACTCGGAGGTATTTTCTAATCGGTCCAGCTCACTTAAATCTAAAATAAAATAAATTTTATGATTCCGATGGAAAACCCGTGCCATTTTTTCTTATGGAAAGTGATGCACTCTAATGTGCATACATTTGTGTGTGTGTCTTTTTACTTAAAAGAATTCTTGAACGTACAGAATTCACTTAACTAGGAGTTATTTTTAATTTTGCTCGCTAGAAGGCCAGCTAGCCGCAAGAAATCTGTTTATTATCAAAATCCTGGCAATATCTTTGGTGTAGAGATCAGTGATAAAGTGAGGGAGGGAGAGAGAAATACTGTGCTAAAAATCTTGGACACATTAGGTGGGCTTTACTAAGTCTTGTTTAAAAACAAATGCCGTGGTTTTATTTTTTATTTAATTAACTTTATTTTATTTGTTGTGTTTCAAGTTTTCTGTATCCTTCTTCCCACTTGCGTTCGAGTTTTTATTTTTCTTTTCGTCTTTTTTAAAGTTCCCCTCGAAATATTTATTTGCAACAGCAACAAATATTTTGTTGCGCGAATATTTTTAAACGGTACTCGTAATGAGCCAAAAATAAAATCCTTGCCACAACCGAACCAGCCACTCAAAGTGATTTGCTCGGAGCCGTGCCAGTCGGCTATGTAGTGTATGTATGTATGTATGCACATTAGGCTGGTCCAAAATTAGTAAAGTCGGAATTTTAATGCTATTTTCTATTTGGAAATCAAGAAATATTTAGAGGTCGCTCAAAGCGCTCAAAGTTTTCTATGTATTTTATACGGGGAAAAACAACTTTTCGTAGAAATGGTATGAAATTCTTGAAAATCAATATTTTTCGATTAAGAAACTCTGGTTCCCTTCAGGAGACTTCCAATAACAACACCCGATAGTTTATTTAACCATTTTTTAATACTAAAGATTTTTTATTTATCCTCCATTGCATTTTCTGGCCTTCTCTGGGGGTTTTGACAAACCTATAAAATATGGTTACTACGAAAAAAATGTCTAAATAAATAATTTGAACAATTCCATACCATTTCTATGAAAAGTGGTTTTTTCCCATATAAAATACATGGAAAATTTTGAGTGTTTTGAGCGACCTCAAAATATTTTTTGATTTCAAAATAAAAAATAGGCGTATATTTTTTGGTATATAACAATTCTAGGTGGTTAAAAAAAAAAAAATCCAACGTGCACATGTATTTTTGGACCACTCTAATGTACATATATATGCATGCACGCATTTAAGTGCGTCGAGAAATCTGCTCATTTGTAAACACTTTGCAAAGCGAAGGCGGTATATATTTACGTATACACTTACGACCATCATAAATGCATAAATATGTACATATGTATGTATGTTGACTGCCCCAGGATGTTGAGGGGAGTACGGGGACTTTTCAACTTCGATCATGCAAGAATGCTGGCGATGAAAATATCCACATACGGATGTATGTATGTATGTATGTATGTATAATTGCAACTTGAGGCAATTGCAAATTGTTGTTGTAGCATTACAAATAATTTCTTTATTTCAAAATTATGTTTTGAACCACCTTTTCATTTCATTTCCCTATCGCCGGATCAAGCGAACAACAATGCCAGCCTTCCTTCATTGCTTACTCTTAATTTTAAAAATACAATATTTGCCGATTTATTTCGAGCATTTGCTACCCACTATGCACTCGTACACGAAGCGAATTGCTGTGCCGGCAAGGCGAAAAGTGCTCTCAGCATTCGGTTGGCTGCAAAAAATGTCACAGAGTGTCCGCGCGATCGGCGCGATTAGCAAGCGCAATAACTCAGGAAGCGAGTTGGCTTGGCGGCATTCGTTGAAAGCAAAGGCAGAGGTGCCTGTCGGTGTTCGGTGATCGGGCGAATTTGAAGGCTCCCAAAGCGATGAGTGATGAACGAGTGCGGAATGAGCGCGTCTTCTCACACGTACAGCTGTGAGTGATTGGTGGCGGCCGACCGGTGCCATGCGAATCGTGACAAATTGATGTCGTTCGTGTGCGATGCGAGCGGAATTTTGTGCATGAAGGAGTTTTTAGTTCACGTCCTTTAAAACCTAAATTTTATTTGGTCTTTCAAAATGGACTATTTTTTATATGTGAGATATGTACATTTTACGTAATCGGTTTTATATTGTTCAGCAGTAATTTATTTCAATTTAGTCCAGGCCTAAACATAACTCAGCATTGTTCCATTGTTGAGTTGGACATTTGTACAGAAAAAATTGTATTTCTTGTTTAAATTTAAGTAAAAAGTACAGAACAATTCTACATTTTGATAAAGCTGCACCTAATTGACTATTATCAGAGTTATTACAAAATGCGAAAAAAAATTCCAGCTTAATTTTATATGGGAAAAATCTGATTTATTTCTTCTGTCATGGGTGGGACAAAAAAAAAGAACCTGCTTTTTGGAGCAGATATATTTTACGGAAACTCTGCGCATTTAATTCACTTTTCTGTGTGAACTTGATGTCTTATAATAAAACCTAGAACCAGGAACACAAACAAAGCAAAAACTATAAACAAATGTTGGCTTTATTATACAAAAAATCCGAACTTCCTCTGTCACGGGTGCGACAACGTTTGTCACGGGAAGGACACGTACAAATTTTTATATGAAAAGGAGCCTTTAGTGTGGTCCATATATAAAGATTAGCTATTAAAAAATATAAGAAGCCAAGTAGGGGTTAAATTCACTCACGTTTTATCTTAGGATGGTGCCTTTTATATAGAAGAAAATGCTTAGCACCGTCAGCCAAAATAATTATTAAAAATTAAAGCGATTTCCTAGCGTCTAGAAATTTTCACTTTTACGTACTTAAATTTAATGGACTACAAAACTGCATACCTAAAAATCCTAAACAAAAAGTTTAAAATTTTTGTTAAAGTTTGTTGAATTTTTATAATTTTTGTAAGAAGTTTGAAATGTGGATTTATGTGGTTCTGGTTAGGTAATGTGCTAGACATTTAGAAAAAAAAAAAAAACTATAAACATTAGATTAACAAAATAAAAAACCACAAACTGGTCAAAATGTAACTTAACTTAATCAGCTGACCACAAGGGTATATATGTAGATAATGGACGAGTCCGCGCATCCCCTCTCCTCTCCTGCGTCCACCTCAACAAACAAATAAAGATTATCAGCCCTGTAAACCTACCTCTGACAACTGTCCGATACATAGCTGTCACGGGTGGGACATGCTTCTCTATTGTATTATTCTTATCTAACAACGTGGAAACGACAATGCAATCGCGGTAGATATTTGCAATGAATTTCTAACATTATGTAACACACACGAAACACAACCTCAACTTTTGTAATTAAATATAACAACTTTTACCTTTTTTTGTCACGGGTGGGACAAGACCAAGACTGCTTAGAAATAACTCATAATATAGATTAAGCACTCACAAAATTTAATATATAACACAACTTTATTAAAAGCAGATGAGTTCTATTATATATTTTTCTTACCAAACACTTGAATTATGAATCGTAAATTATTAGACAGTTTGACTACTTTAAACTCAGTCAAAAAATTTACTTAGAACTTGATTTTAAAACGTAAAAAAGGTAACAAAAATCTAAAGTATCTAACTTTGAGTGGACAACTCCTTAGTTTATGGAGTGCTAAAATTAAAAAAAAAAAAAATTATTACAATAACTCCAGTTTGAAACGCAGGTCACAAATCGGAGCAGAAGCTCAGCCAGACGCTAGGTCACAAATGTGCCAAATATTGATTCGCGGTTTCTTGCCCTGCGCAATCTTATAAAAATCATAGTCCAAACTCCGTCCGCTTCCCGGTTGGCGATATCCTCTTCGAATGAACAGCAGCGGCATAAATCCCGCTCAGCGCCAAGAGTTTTGTTTTCAAAAATTTCACATCGATTTTCCACATGCCGTTCAGAATTTTGTATACATTTGCCAATTTACCACATCCGATATATAAATAGCAGAAAAAAGTACATTTACATATTATTCGAATAGAGACAGACGGACGATGAGTTGGTTGGTTAGTATCTGTCTAAAGGTGGTTTTAGAGAGGTGATTTGGTTGGTATTTATTTTGGGGTTACCTCTAATTTTAAACCCGAAATGGCTGCTAAGCGTTTACAAGAACAAGCGGTCGCTGTTCGTTGTTGGCTGGCAACAATAACAAGGCGCGGCAATAAATAGAAGTCGAAGAAGAAGAAACAACCGCTAAAGCAGCAGGTGCACCACCGCCAACACCACCACCACCACCACCACCACCACGATTAACAGCAGCACCAGTAGCAGTACCACCGGCTGTAGGAAGAGGATCGGCAACACCAAGAGCATCAAGAGCAGCAGCCGCAGCACAGGCGTCAGGCAACACTCTGTGGCAACAGCAATAGCACTGCAAGGCGGCCGCCGGCGGCACGATCGACGGGCGGTTGGTTGGTTGGTGGTTCGCGGTTCGCGGATCGCAGATCGCAGATCGCTTTGAGTTGGCGAAGAAGGCGAGTGCGAGTGAAAATTCTTTTTTTAAAATAGCTTATTCGAAAAAACGGTTTATTTATAATTTTTCACTTGATTTCCGACGATGTGCGATTTTGCCAGCTCAGTGCTCGGTGGATCGGTGGAAAAATGCTTTCGAAACAATGATTTTTCATTATTACTGCGCGCTTTCTTAAAAATAACCGCTAAATTTATTTTGGACTCAAGTAGCTACACACAAACGTATCAGCGCATCGTCCCCCATTTGCTGCGTTGCGATCAGTTCTGGATACGGGAGTGAGTGTTCTGGGTGTCAAGATCGATCGCGCTGGAAAAAATCATTGCAAAAATATTTGTGAATATTTTTAAAGCAGCTCTCTTCCTAGCCCAGCTGTGTGTGAGTGTGAGTGATCTGCAGTGCTCGTCACTGTAGTAAAGGAAAAAAAAAAGTCGAAAAAAGTGAGAAAAAAGTCAATTGTTTATTTATGTTAATTTAAAAATACCCTCGAAGGACATGTGTTTCCGTTGGCGTCCGGCTGAGCGTGCGAGCATATTGTGTGAGAGTGTTGTCAGCTGATACAGAAATTGCGGAGCCAATGTCAATTATAGCCGCGCGGGTCGTATACCATCCATAGAGCGTTGTTATCAGTGAAAGCGCAGGAGCATTTTCGGCCCTTTGCAGTGAATTTTTTTTTTCAGTCCGATGGGAATGTCAACAAATAGTAAATGTGCGAAAAAGCGTCGATATACATACATATGTACATTTGTATGTATGGAAATTCGAATGCCTTTGTGGGTATGTAAAAAAGCTGTGTGTGCGGGTGCGTCAAAAATAAATTTAAACGCGCGGCAATGAGAAAAAAATGCGAGAGAGCAAATGTGGCGCGCATACGTGAAAATTCAAAAATAACAATTCCCAAAATAACACGAAATTTCCCACTCATTCAGAGAAGAATGAGGAAAGTTCTTAGAAAAATGCCCCCAGTTAATGCGGCATCTGCTGTTAAGTTTTGCACTTTGCAAGATCACTGATAAATGCATGAAAAATATGCGCCAGATGGCGCACGGTGGTGTTGATTTGAAAGTGAGTTTTCCCATTTGGCATTCAGATGTCGCTGAGAGGACGAAATTGAAAAATCCAATTGTTAATTTCAAAAATAAAATATTTACATAAATTATGGAGTAAAGTGAATTGAGAAAAAGTGAAGGATATTTGAAAATGAGTTTCAGTGAGTTTGTTACGAAATTTGCAGATGATTTGGGCGGAAAGGAGATGCATGAGAAGTGAGTGGGTAATTAAATTTACAATAATTTTCAAATTATTTTTAAAGTATGTACTTGTGTATTATAAAACAAAAAAAAAAATTAAGAACAGGAGGTAATACATATACATAACTACAAATTTCAGGGATAGGCGGCGGGCTAAATAGTCAATCCCGATCCCACTGATTTGACGTCTTCCAGAAATGTACTGGGGGTCCCGTATATATATGTATATCTTTTTATCGAATACTTTTGTTGTACTGAAAGATCTGACAACTTCCAGTTGCATACAACATTTTAAAGAAAGATTTTCGGAATTTCCGGAAGTTGGGTATTTAGCTCGTCCCGCCCGTAAATGTTTACCGCGGGTCCTGCGTGTTCCGCTATCCCGCGCCCATCTCTCCTTCAGATGACCAACATAATCGTTGGCCTCACGATTATTGCTTAAGTAGTTACTGTACATAAACTGTATGCATTAATCGATAGACAGCGCTCTCCATGAAGTGGTGAGTATCTTTGAAACATCTTTGAATGTAGAGAATAATCCGTATAAGGAGAAAGAAACGAAACGGCTAGTGGTATGTATGGCATACTATGCCTGCAAAAGGGCATTCGAGAAAAACTGGGAATAGTCACCACACGTAATTACCGGTGTGAACACCACAGGCCAATCATAACTTATTGAGCTCTAGTCTGGTGGTAATCACTGGAGAAAAGTAGCAGTCAGAAATTACCCGAAAGGATGCAGCCACAAGAGGGCGCTCTTCATCTAAGTTGATTGAAATTTGTGGAAAAGCAGGCACAGCGGAAACAAGGCTGACTTAAGTATATTCCGGCACAGAACACATTTGGATATGTATTCGATTTTCAATTTAGAACAGATGAAACGCTAGCCTAACGACGGGAAAGAATGGCGTACTCACTTACACCGATGGATTAAAGGTGTAGTGAGAAGAGTTGGCTAGACACGACTCAGAAATGCATAACAACGAGGCCTACAATTAGCGTTTTCTGCAGAAAGAGCTATTACTCTTGTCATAACAGGACACTCTGTGCATCAACGCTCCAAAGCACAGTAGTGGCAAACTGGAACTTACTGTTCAAAATAGTCCAGAGCCTTAATTTTTCAACAGATTTTATTTTTGTTATAGAAATCTGATGAGATTTAGAAAAGATTTGTCGAGCCCGGTTTTTTCTAATAGCAGTCGCCTCTCGGCAGGCAATGAATGGCAAACCTCCGAGTGTATTTCCGCCGTTCGGAGTCGCCGCAAAACAGTAGCTCTCTTCACTTTGTGTGACACCATCAAGGCGCACGCGACAAATCCGAGGAGAAGCTCATCCAAACATTTACATATTGTGTAAGCGCCAATCTATTATTAATTTATTATAATTTTTTTTTTAATCATAAAGAATAAGGACATTTTTTCTTGATATTTTTATTACATTTTTTTTTAACTAGTTTTTATTTTGTAACATACACTTATAGCAACAGGAGAATAGATTTTTTTCAAAATTGAAGAGGAAATTCCAGTTTGGCACCACTGTGCAACGATGGCGTCTGCATAAGTTGTCGAGAGGAAGAAGAGCAGGAATTGAGTCGCCATTTTCTTGGCCAATGCCCAACTATCGATACGTTTATGGATGCGTATATTCATTGACCGATTGCTTAGGGGGGAAACCAAACTAGTCCAAACTATTCGGGGTTCTAAATTCCCCAGAACTGCAACAGTTTAGTGGCAGTGGAATTACCCCGAGTGTTAATGCAAATATGTACGTATGCAAGCATGTATATATTTTTTCTATCAAAGCTAAGCGAGCGCACCAGGAGAATTTTTCAATATTTTTTTTTTTTTACATTTTCACCTACATTCTTTCTCTCTTTTCTCCCCCCTTTGCATGCTCAACTTTTAACGCGCAAAATAAAAGTGAAAAACCAAGCAAACGTGAAACTCAGAATAAATTTTTTTCGAAAGAAATTGGTCTTTTCACGCGATTCAATACGTCGCTGGCACGCATCCAACCGAAGAAATTCGAAATTTTTGAAGTCTGAAAAAAAAACAACAGGAAAGCGGCACTCAGCTTTGCATTAGATGCGAGCAATGCAGCTACAAGCAACAAATTTACGAGTAAGATCTAGAACTACAATAAACTGTAGCGACAACACAACCGTTCAGCCGAGCCGCACAGTAGCCGCAAAGAAAAGAACTTTTGGAGTTAATCATTAACGGTTAATGGATGGCACGGCACGCAACCACAAAATGCCATGTAAAAATGGCGCACAGGCTTGTGTCCCCAGCGGAGTAGACAGCAGGGGAACATAAGGCTCCTATCCGAGCTCTAATAAACAGCTGCCTGTAAATATACGAATACACTTCTCGAATGCCAAAGATCCACATATCTACTAAATCATTTGTTGGTGGAGTTCTTGCGCCATAATCCGCCCGCGATTCGCTGTCGTCTTTTTGCTGTCGGACATTTTCACGGATGGACAAGAAACATTTTCCGTAGATATCTTAAGTAATTCTTTTGCGATTTTTTGGGAAACAAGCGGCAAAGGCAAAGCATTTCACAAACAGGCGAATGTAGCGCAAATTTATAGTAACATGTGTACGTATGTATGTGTATGGTACAGGCATTTATGTATGTATGTCATCTTGTCTTCTTATAGCTACCCCCACACGATTCGCAGCGCAATTTTTCTACATAGCCGCCTGGTTGACAGCGCCAAGCGTAGGCAGAGTGAAAGGATTACGTATTCGAAATTTTCACTTTTCATCTGCTTGCATCTGCGATGATCCAGCTCCTACTCCGCGCACTGACTGTATTAGCTACGGCCGCCACATTAGTTAACACCCTTGTCTCAAGTCACAAAGTCACATAAAACTCAATCATCCGCTTCATGTTCGTGCGTGCATCAACATGCATTCATACATACATTGTATGTACATAAATGTACAGACATAAACAATCGGGGTGGTGCGTCTTCACGGGTCCTAAGCTAAGCACCGGAAATCCTTTAAATACATTTTCATTTTCTCTGTTTACATTCGCTCAAATTCGCTTTGTTTTGACGGCTGGAGCAACTTGAGCTGCTGAGTTTTCTTCGGTTTAGACATTCATTCGTGACTGAAGTCGTATGGCCATTACAATTCTACATACACAACAAATATGCAATGGAATTTCCGGATGCATTGTGCTATTGCTTTTATAGTTGCCTATTTTTGGAGATATTCTTTCGTTGGGAGTACTATGAATGTAAGTGGTTGCGGAAGTGAAAAAAAACCAATTGGCTGCCCATTTGCTAGTGGCTCCATCACTTCTTATTCCACGAAGGAAAACCCATACAACCAAAATTTAAATAATGTATGATAAGACACTTACATACGTGCATTATTGGAATGTATGTATAGCTTAGATCACCCCAGCAACGGGTTGTGCGCTGGGTTTAAGACCCGCCATGTAAAAACCACTTCCAATGAAAAGAAAAAGAAAGCGATCTCCAAGTAAAGTCCTCTCTCGTCGTACAAAAAAAAGAACACTTTAAGACTTCGAATCATAAGTCTAGTTCAGATTTGTTCCTTCATAAATAGACTTGAAGTCCATAAATAGCTAGGTATTCATCTCGCTGATATGTTTTTCTCAGTCAGTTTTACAAATTCTGGAGTCGAGCAAAGTGCGGCTGACATTCATCATAAATTTATTAATGGCTGTCAATAAAGACCGTATATTTTCAGGCGGAATTGAGCTATTCCGCATTTACATAAATATCTATTCACTAAACTGCAATGGAGCCTTAATGGAAAACGGTGCGCTTTTCATTGGAAATTGGTTCGAAGAGAGATTTATTCATTATTGTCATCTGAAAAAAAAAAAAAACAAATACTATTTTAGCCCAATAAGTTAAGACTTCAGTCGCAGTCGAACACGCGGAACTGGATGTGCTATGTCAGTACCCTAGTGCTGAGCCGGAATGTTTTTAAATTTATGCTGTTAACTTTTTTTTAAGAAGTATTGAGTCCAGCATCAAATTCATCGCCTTTTCTTTCTCCTAAGTCGTATCACTTTCGATTGCCTCAGACCATAAAACACCTAAAAAATATGACAGCCTCGACAACAATCTAAACACATCAAATGCGCCTGGAAAACTGACAACTTTTACAGACCATCAATCAGACGATCAATCAATCACTCATCCATATCGTCAATCAAAAAAAAGTAGCGGCTGCTGTCTCATTAACAAACAGGAGCGATTTTGATGTTAGCATACACAGCTACTCACATACATACTTACGGGCATATAACTAAGTGCGCCTTCATATTTAAGCGCAGGGAATTATAGTGGATGGATCTGCATGTTTTAATTTAGCAACATTTTCCTCGTCTAGAGTTAAATTCTAAATGCAGACTTTTAATCCGTGACACCTAAGTATGTAGGTGTGGGTGTGGGTGTGGGTGGCCAAAAAATGGTGAAAGGAAATTTATTAGGTTCTTAAAATTGTAGCTGCTGTTGAATTAGTCACATTAAAATTTCATAAGTTTCCTATTTCCGCTGACAACCTTCGGCGGCGCATTAAATTCATTTTTACCAATAAATTCTAAAAAAAAAGAAAATGTTGTTGCTGTTAACTTTGTTTGTGCGACTTTGGTGTGTGTTGTCAATTATCCAAAGCGATGTCGCTATTCTGCCGAGTTTGCCACCTTCGATGATCCACAAGCTATCCTACCTACCATTCACTCTATGATTCAGTCAGTAGATACATATGTACGTGTGACGAGTATGTGCTTGTGAGGCGTTAAAGAATGCACCGAAAGTTTTACGCAACGTTGCCCAGCAGCCAGCCAACTGAATGACGGACCACTTACTCAGCGGCGTTGGCTGTCGGCTGTCGGCGTTTGAGTCACTCGCTGCTCTTAATTGTTTTGTCTTACACAATGTACTCGTATGTAGTCAATTTGAGATTTTGGCAGCACACCAAGAAAATGCAAACAACTGTGCTACAACGTAAAGTGCCGAAGAGAGGGGGTAAATGCCTACCCCATACAGGGTATAAGTATGTTTTCTGTTGTTTACAAATAAGGCTGAATGTATTTACTCCAATCGAATTTTCCGCCTATCCTGAGTCTGAAAGGTGTACATTGTAGAATTTGATTATATATGTATGTTAAGAACCATCAAAACCAGCAGACCAAAAATGATTATAATTTATTTTTCGCTGTTGATCAACTGGCAGCACCTGTCGCGAACAACATCTCACGAGCTGGGGGGTATACAATGACCTCAAAATATATTTGGCAATTCTAATGAGATGCCAAGGCTACTTGTTGCCTGCAGCTAATCGGAAATTTCCAAACACTCCGTTAAGTGTAGAAACATAAAATGTGGTTCGTTTATTTTAAGTAGTTCCGATTCAAAAATGCGGCAGTGCCAACTTCTTTCTCAATGTTATTGTTGTTGTTGTCTCAGCAGAGTACAACCATCCTAGGCAGTATTGTCATCTGATTCGGCGAGCCCGAGGCCGGTAAACCGGGCGACGTCCTTGTGCTGCCGGTGCCAGGCTCGTCGCATTGGAGGTGCATTCGACGAGATGCGGTGTTATGAGACCCGTTTCTTTACCACTTCTGAACCGAGTTCTGCTGACTATCCCGCCATTCTGGAATGAATCGGGGGTGAATAAGGATCGCGGAGGTTGACTTAGACTTTGACTTTCCCGACAGAAGCGACTGGGAACTTAATATCGCTCTAAGCTATAACGAGATCCTAATATTTAATGTCTTTGAGAGAGACCTATACACTTCCAGATTGCTGCAGAGTATTTCGGGTAGTGATGTGTCCATATGTGCAAGTGACATGGCGTCCATGCTGGTAATCATGATCGACCTAGCTTTATACATACATACTTGATTTCGCTGTGGGGAGTGAAATTTATATGAAGGCGCTTGGGTCGATAATGGATAACTACACATGCGTACAAAAATATTGAAATTCTTCTATTGGGTCCCAAAACACAGTGGTATTCCGGGAAATGAGGAAGCGACTCGAATTTCTGGAGGGCCACTTCTTTAAGAACTTCAGCAGCTTAGGAGAAACTCAAAACCTATAACCCATGATTGTCTCTTTTGTGACTTACCCCTATGCCACACACTTGGGGTCCTACATACATACATATATACTTCAGATGCTGGTAAGGGCCACTTCTGTAGTGCGCGGTCAAATCTGACTGTAGTTTAAACGCTCGCGATAGCTGGTTTAAACTCTAGTTAGCCACTCAAATGACATCCAGATGTTAAATAAATATGAACGCAGTTTACGTAATCTAAGTTCAAACTGGCACTAAAAAACTGGCCCTAAGAAAACATATCGTAAATTTTGAAAGAAAATCACATGCATGCCACCATAAGTACATACACACACATACACACACACACACACACACACCTTTGAATGGCAGACTACACGTAGGCGTCTTGTGACAACCAAAATTTGTTGTGGAGCAGAAAACAGAAACTGAATGAACCAAGAAAACGAAAACAAAATCTTTGCGAAGGAGACTTACTTAGTCTATATGACCCATAGAAAATGACAAGAAATTAAGTGAAATTTATCGATGACAACTGTCGGCAATAATCATCGATGTATGAATGTAGTAGTTCGCGTTGTTTTTTGTTCTTACTGCGTCGCCCATTGGTGCTGCCTTTAACACGGACGCACAAACTCACTCACACACTCACACACCTACACATGCGCGTATATGAAGGTGTCTGTGGAAAAGTGAAAAAATTTTAAACAAAAAACAACAAAAATATTCCATTTTCTGTTGAAAACCTTCACTTTTGAACTGAAAAGCGGATTGTAATGATGTGAGTGACACTTTCGCATTCATGTGTGAACATACATATCGTCGCTGTTTTTTCAAAACCGCCTAAATCGCCGTTATGGCAAAAACGAGATTTGGTAATCCTGAACTCCAAGCATCATGATTTATGCATAAAAATCGTTAAATCGTTATTAAAACAACAGATTTGTAAAATATTAGCTAGAGCAGATACCGCCTCTCAAGCCAATGCCTTCAAAGAATAAACCGTTTTTTCGGTATTCTGTAAAATTTGAGTGCCGCAAGTAAGGCGGGTTTGCAAAAACTTCGACGATATATATGTGCATATGTATGTACACTAGGGTGGTCTAAAAAGTAAAGTCGGAAAAAATATTTAGAGGTCGCTCAAAGCGCTCATAGCTTTTCATGTATTTGATATGGGGCAAAAACAATATTTTTCGATCGCAAAACTCCGGTTCTCATTTTTTAATACTAGCGATTTTTCATGAATGGGTCCCCCATTGCATTTCCTAGGGATTTTGGCGGACCTATGACATATAGTTACTATAAAAAAATGGTTAAATAAATAACTGAATATTATTATTGGGAGTCTCCTGAAGAGAAACGGCTATTTTTCTGATCGAAAAATATTGACTTTCAAGAATTCTGTACCATTTCTACGAAAAGTGCGTTTTTACATAGAACACCTTGAGCGCTTAGAGCGACCTCCAAATATTTTGTGATTTCAAAACAAAAAAAAATAGGGGTAAATAATTTTGCCATATAGAACAATCCTAGGGGCGAGAGCATTTAAATTCCGACTTTACTTCTCCCCGCCCTCCCCCCATATTCGTTTTTGGACCACCGTAATGTACACACATACGTACTAATTGCGCACCTACAACATACGGCCAGTTTTGTCTGTCTGTTCCGTGTGGGAGGTTGCTACTGGATTCTAAAACCATAGCAACTCCGGGCTGCATTATCGCCTGCCCCCTCCCACGGCTGCTCCTGGCCTGCAACAGCGACACCTTGTGCCTGAAGTAGCTCAGTAGTGGCCGTTTGGGGCCTGTCACTCTGCCAGTCAGCTGGTGTCAGTGTGTGCGTGAAGCATGTAATTTGCCACCTACCAAAGTGTCAGTACATACATACATACGTACATAGGGTAGCAATAAAGTTGAAGGAAAAAAATATGAGCTACTACATTATATATACATACGTATGTATGTAGTACGAGGTTGGTAGTTGGACTGTGTTGGATGTGTTTTTGTTGTCGGTTGATGGTGTGGGTGCTCTTTGGCAGCGATTGTGTGTGCGTATGTATGTACGTTGCGAGATGTGCAGAGCAATGAAGAAAAGTGGCAATGAGGCAAAACGTTCCCAACAAAACGTGCTAGGCAGTGAAGTTCTCCGAATCCCTAGACATTCAGACAGCTTCACGAACCCATAGGTGCGCCAAATGCATCTGTAGCAACTTCATGCTGGAGATTTATGTACATAGTGAATAGTGGCTATATGCACTTAGTATATGTATGTATAGGTACGCACATTTATACATTGGGACAAATACAAAGGTTTATTAGTTTTCGTGAGTGGAAAATTTAAAAAATTTAAATAAAAGTGTTTCTTCTTAGGGAAAATTTCTTGCTTTTTGTGCAATCGGAACTGGAACAACCCATCGACGAGCTTTCACTTGCAAAAGCTCTATACTCATATAAGCAAATACATAAGTTCAATATAAAGTCACCATTCACAAACTAACCTAACTTAATTTATTATGTGCGTTTTCCTCTTTTAAATACTTAAATATTTGTCTCCTTTTTATTTTCAGTTTTTACTTGCAACAAAGGAACCTCATGTGGAAGGCGCGTCGTCGTCGTCGAGTCCACTGATTGCCATAAACAGAATTGTTGTTATTAATCAACCTTTTTAGTCATTCACTAGTTCGCCGTAAAGCATAATTGCTGCCATAAATTTAAATAAGATAACTTAAATTAAATGGAATAAAGGTCTTTTCTTTAAAACGTGGCAACTTAAGGATCAGAGCCGGTTCCCAGTGGCTTTGGGGTGGCATTAAATTCCGGAGTTAGGCTAATTGCAACATTTATGCGGAAAAGGAAAGGTAAGCTAATTTCAGTGGAAAGCTTCTTAGCCGGTGATGAGCAGCGACTTGTCCCCGGGCAGATTTTGTTTGAGTTTTCTATACATTTTGTATAAATGCGTGCAGTAAATGCTCTCACTGCCCATCGCTGGTCTAAGCACTAAAAATGTCCCTTTCTGCCATTACTTCTCAATGATCAAATATTGGTTGGTCTAAAAATTAATTACCCATGAATATTTCAAATTATTGTTTTTTTTTTTACTCCGATACATATGTATGCATATAAACCATAATGTAAAACCATAATGCCACAACTGTAGAATTTCTGCGGTGTTGAAGTTAGTTTAATTAATTTTAGGGCGCAAGGGCCGGTCTAAATATTTGCAGGATGTATTAAAACTTCCCAGAAAAGCTCTCTTTATTTTTAATGAGTCGTCCAACTTTTATTTGTCCGGTGTTGTCTTTATGAAACACAACCCAATTATTATTTAATTTTAATCAATTGCGGCCGATTTTTTAACCGATTGCTGATATCTGGTCGAGATTAGAATTAATCACTTGACTGCGCTGAATGAGGGGCAATACTTTTTCAATCGCACCAAATACGTAAAATTATCTTCCGTGGAGTTTCGCCACCGTCTCTGCAGCTACATTTTTTTATTTTCGACACTGATCTTTTCCAAACGTTATTCCCTTAGCTATGCAAGTATTTTAGAACGATGTTGCTTATAGCCATCAATGGTATTTTGGTTTATAAATTGAAATATTTTTCTAACGGTTTGCTTTAACTGGTACTATGCGATGACAGTCACCGCCATTTTAAACGCACACTTTGTGTTCTTTTAATTAACGGCTGCCTATTTCTTGTCCTCTGCTCGGTTAGTTGTTTGTAGCTGGTTGGATATACTATATTCACCATGTTGAGACGCAGCCATTGCAAGTAAATAAATGTGCAACAGTTGCAGTTGCCTGATTTACAGTGGGCAAAGTCGTTTGAATCAAGAAGTGTCTGTAAAAGTGAGAGGATTTATTGTAAGCCTCTGTATTTATAGCATTTTCAGTTGGAATGAAACTTTTTTCCAATTAAATGAAACCATTTTCAGATAAAGCGAAACCTTTTTCAAATTAAATGAAACCCTTTTTAGATTCAATGAAACTTTATTCAAATAAAATTAAACTTCCTTTAAAGAATGCTTCATTTAATTTGAAAAAAGTTTCATTTAATTTGCATAAAGTTTCATTGAATCTGAAAAAGGTTTAATTTAATTTGAAAAAGGTTTCGCTTCATCCGAAAAAAATGTTTCATCTAATTTGAAAAAGGTTCCACTTAATTTGAAAATGGTTTCATTTAAAGTGCAAATGCTATATATATATATTAAATCAAAGTATTAAAAACCGACCACGACCTGAATTTTGAGCTTAGAGAGAGGTAAAAAAAAAATTGCTTTGATATGACAAGCTAGCTTCCCTCTCCGCTGAAGCCGTGCGACTTCCGCACACTTTTTGCAAATTAATAAAATTTCATCTGCCTAAAAGTCAGTTCGCAGCGACTGTGCATTTTGGGTAACCTCGATTGGTTGCCGGCACTGGTTCGCATTTCAACAAGTCATCGCATCGACAACAAACCACGCACGCGGAGAGGGTTCGATGCATGAAAAATGTGTTCTGTTGTAGCTTTGCCAATTGGCAACTGCCTCGAGCTGCCTGCCAGGCACGAGATTCAAGCGACGACTTTGCGATGGGTGCGTGTGTGTGCGTTTTGTGCAGCGCCTTACATGCATCGGCAGCCAAGTGTCGGTGAGCCACTAAACAACAGCAAACCCGAACATCCATGTACAACATGCCAACCCCTGGTTGCGTACACCCCACCCGGCACCGCCTTCACCACCATGGGCCATTGGCTGCTGGCTGCTGGCTGCTGGCTGCTGTCTGCCTTCGCTCTTTCGCTGCAATTAAGCATAAATACCGAAATCGGCGACACTCGAGTGACAGGTGCTGCCAAACTGCGTTAAATCAACAGTCGACGCGCCAATAACAATTGCAACAACATTTATGTACATTCTAGCACAAGAACAACAGAAATGTGTGTATGTACATATGTCGCTCTGGCTCTGGCCGCTTCTCGCCGTTCGCTGCCCGTTGCCATCACTGTTGTTGCTTTCGAATGCATTCGCGAATGCAGTACGGCAAGGAGTGGTGGGTGGGTGTCTGAGGAAGAAAGCAGGGCGGTGCAATGTGGCAGATGGATGTGGCATGCTGTCGCCAACACACTCGCGCATGATTTCTTCCTCACTTTGTTGTTATTTTATTTTATTTATTATTTGCTTATTTTTCAACTTTGCACCCAGTCGATCCCAAATGAAGTGTTGTTAAAGCTGCAACGGCATTTCGAAATTGAATGCGCAGCTGTGTCTAAGTAACAGACCATTACTAAAATCCCTCTCCTGATCACATCAAAGCAAGTTCTGATTCAGAACATAGACTGGGTCAATATTTTCAGGTCGCTATTATTTTTTGGGCAGTTCAGATGATGCCACCTCTTCGTTCCCTTGATAGTTGGTTGATATCCTCATATTTTCAAATAAAACTACAGATTGGCTCATCTCTTACATCGATGTTTGAATTCGCCCGAGTTCGCAGCGGACACTATAAGGTCATTGGAACTCCGCTGGAAATGAGTGAAAGGGTATACAAATCGCTCAATCGAGATTGCTTTACACAGGAATGCCCAGAGAAATAAGTGAAAATAAAACCAGCTGCCGATGTAGCTCATGCGATGATGCAAAAACTGTCTACGTTATCAAAACGGATGTTCGGGTCTCCATTTGTCAATCATAGCACATGCAGCTCTAAAGCTTGATCTTCAAGTGAGTAATTTCCCGCTGGCATTTTAGTTTTATTAAATTTTTCAATATTTCGTTTACAAAATGCCTCTTTAGTGCTCCCCTCAGTTCTACAAAAAAAAAAAAAAAACGAATCCTTTTGGCCATGAGGCTATTCTTATAAAAAAAAAATAAAGCTAAATATTTCAATACCTTCGGGTATTACTGGCCAAACGAAATTTTACCTCCAAAATTCGTGTAATTTGATAAAATACGCGTAGGTTAATGAGGCCGTAGGTTGACTGCGATGCTCAGGCAGTGAAACGTTTCGCACAAAATAATTACCCAGAAGCAGCATCAGCTCCAATAACGGCATTGAACTTAGCTTCCAACTAATGGGAAGGTATTAGGTACTCCCCCAAAGCGAGCAAGCGGCAAACAGTGTGTTCATAAATACGCCTGCGGAGCCACATCGCTGGGGTAAGGGCTTTAATAGAAAACTTAAATTCACTGCGCTTTAAAGCTGCCAGTACGCACAACCCCAACACTCCCCGCCCTCGCCATCGCGTTTGCTAGTAATTTGTTTTAATAAAATTTTTGTTTTCATAAAATATTTAGTTACAAAATTAACCGAAGAGCTTTGCAAAATCTGTGAGTGGCCAATGCGCAAACTGACGTAAGCAGCGAGTGACGAATGCGAATACTTTCAATTGAAACGAGCTGATGGACCAGAGGCTGATGGAGGTAGGCAAACCAATAGGGTCGGTCACTTAGGAAGCTTCCAGCGATTTGTCGTAATTACCAAAATGCAAATTTAATTAAAATTGAAATGAAGAATCCACAAAATATTAAAACTGTGCAAGTAAATTAATTGCCTTGGTTTGTAGCTGCGCAAAAGTTGTAAAATGTTGCAGAGAAAAGAATCGAGTGAGCTTAAAAGAAATAAATGCATATTATTATCCAAATGAATAAATCCCCGATTTCACTTTTTGGGCTAAAAAAACGCTTTTCGAGTGGTAAAAAATTTATGTATAAAATTAAGTCTGATATTACGGTAAATTATACGAAAATTCGTGCGGGACAATAACGTACTAACGAGCAAGAACGGTTTCAAAAGCTTCCCACTCAATCCCCTCAAGCATTCACGCATTTCTTGCATAGATATTTATGGCAATACATACATACATACATACATAAAGCCACATTGGAGATCCCCTATAACAATCTGCAAATCAAGAAGCTCTTCACTTAAAATCATTCAATATGTCCAAAGCTTGCATAATCCTCTCTGCATACACGCACACATACATATGTTTGTATGTATGTATGTATGTGTGTGTGTATTCCATTTCCTCCCCCTCTTCTCAATCGACGCAACGAGAGTTGTTCGTCAATAAGCACGTCAGTTGCACAACGGTAAAATGCGCGCACGTGCCCCAAGCACACTGACGACAGCAATGCAACAAACAGCTCTATGCAGGCCACTGTGAGTTGGGGAGGCGAAAGCAGTTGCCTATTGCCTATATTACCTATGAGTACGTGTGTGTGTGTGTGTGTGTGTTTGTGCGTATGCAGCGCAGTCTTTGAAAATTGGATGCATGTACATACGTGTGCACTTATGCGTCCAAAACAGCAGCATAGAACGTTTCTAAATTTAGGCATAAATCCAAATGCACTCAAAACATCCACAGAGAAAAAAGAACCGAGAAGAGAATAACAACAAAAGCATGGATATGGGATACGCTTCGCACTGACGCAGCAGGCTTTGCTGTCAATGGCCGATAGATAGCCAGGCGTTGGAAGGGGTATTGGATTTCGTTTTCAGACAAAAAAAAAGGGGGAAAAAACTCCAATGCAATGCATCACCGTCTCGCTGCATTGGACTTTACAAAGTAGCTTTGGATACATATGTTGGAGGCGGCGTTTAGCTGGATGATAGGCGAAGTTAACTGCCTTTCTCCACTTCAGGACTTCTCGAGTCTTAGAACCTATTCTGGAAGTTCTTTTTTTTATGGGTTTTACTGCTATGAACTGGGCATCAGTATTTGTATGTATGCACATTAGGGTGGTCCTTAAAAATGTATGAAGCTCATTTTTACATCATCTACTATAGTCGAAGATATCATATATAAATTTTGGTCCCGATCGGAGACAATTAAGGCGGGTCACACAGGAAGTAAAGTTCGAATTCTTGTATGAAGGCTCAGCTACTACTTGAACTTCGATAATTCTATAGTCGAAGATATCATATATATAATTTTGATCCCGAACGGAATCGGTATAGGCGTGTCATACATATGAATGTACATTAGACTGCATCACCAAAAAAAGTTGCGGTTTTCCACCGGGATTACAGAATTTATTATATTTTAAGGCGTCCACCAAAATATTTCGGAAAAATATTAAGATTTAAGCGAGCTGGACCGATTTGAAAAAACCTACAAAAATTAAGTTTCTTATGAATAAAAATAGTTTCTTAAAGAACTTTTTGAAAAAAGTTTGAAAATCTTTTCAACGGAATCGTAAGAATGAGATTTTTGATGCTGTTTTTTTTACTTTTTTTCAAAGATTGGTTTACAAAAAACTTGAATAACTGGGCCAAAAATGTTCTGATTTAGACTTATTGGATCTCAGTAGAAAGGTATTTTCACACTGTTTTTACTCCTGACCAAAAAAAAAACGTCATTCGGGTCCCATCTTGTGTTTTCGAATACTAACACACCTTAATTCAACTTTGAATGACGTTCATTTATCCTACCTTTCTCTTCCATCCTTTGAATGAGTTTATTAGCAAAGAAATAAAAAGGATGAGAAAATACCTTTCCAATGACACCTCTTAAGTCTAAATCAGAAGAGTTTAGGTTCAGTTATTCAAGTTTTTCCTATACCAATCTTTGAAAAAAGTTAAAAAACAGCATCAAAAATCTCATCA
>NW_016157122.1:538065-589570 GCF_001687245.7 Rhagoletis zephyria | reverse complement strand
CTAAGCTGAGTGGAAGTATAAATAAAATTTATGGATAGGTAACTTTGAAAATCTAACTTGCAATGTGCCTTTTCCAAGTTATTTATCAAAATAATCTTAAATTTTAATAACGGACATTCCAGAGGGGGGTGTGCGAATGCAATGCCTCAAAACGGTATATTTTTCCTATTCATCATTCAACATTCCCTGGGAACTTTTTCCTGCATACTTCCTCTCCTAAATTTTGGCTTCATCTCCTAGCCATGAAACGGTAATTGATTTTACCTGCCACGCATATGTTGGCACATCTCCCAACTAAACCCTTCTCTCTGCCTCCCCTCCCCCCTTCAGCAGCGCACCTCATTAATTCTTCGTTGGGCGTTGGGAGATCGTCAACAACAAGCATACAGCAACAACAACATTTGCAGGCACCGCCATCTCCATGTTTGTTATATGTATGTATGTAATTACCAGCAGCCATTAAAATTGTTTATGTATGAGTGCACAATTATGACCGCAATAAAATAGACGAGCAGAGCAGCAGCAGTAGCGGCAGCAAGGTAAAAATTGAGGAAAATAAGGCGCGTAAGGAAGCACCGATCCAGTGGAAAGCACAAACAGATTTTGTCAGTGACGAATGAATTCGAAAATTCTATGGCGCTTTGGCATTCTTTACGTCAACTTTTCTTAAAACATTTCGAATCGTTTCTTGTTGTTGTTATGCCGTTGATGTTGTCCAACCTTTGATGACTCCTGAAGCGGCTGTCATTGGTATTGCTCGATTGGCAGCCTGATCGGCAGAGGAACCGGCAGATTGTCGGGTTGGCGGTTTCACTGATTGACTGGCAGAGCGGCTGAGCTAACGTGTACATTAGGGTTGGCCGAAAATCCCCTTATAAAGAATTTTTATTGGTAATAGCAAAATTATGGTGCATATGCTCGAAATGAATCTTTGCGAAAGCATCGTCCAAGTCAATCAAAGTTCAAAGTGCGCTAAAAAATTGTTTCTCAACATACTTCGATCGCAAATTTAATTCTCTACCAAAACAAATTTTAACAGCAAAACAAATTTTTTTTAGGTCTGCAGTTATTACCAATAACCAATTAATAAAAAAAAAAATAACTTTTTGTGAGGAACTGAATTTCTAATATATTTAGTAATTTTGTAATTTTTTTTGCCTATAAGTATTACATTCATATGTAAAACTGAATGTTTTTTTTTTAACTTAAATTGCAATTATCTTCGAAAATATTAGTCCTGCATAATTTTGTATGGGAACCATTTCTGTAGACAAGCAATTTTTAGCAAAAAAAAAACGACTTACAAACATATATATATATTTCATGATCCAATGAAATTTCTTAAAAAATTTGCTACGCTTTCTACTCTGGTTTGCTAAAGTTTGTTTTTGAAGAGAGAGTACAAGGCATCCTTGATTTCAACAGAAATAGGTACGTTCCCCAACTTTTCTGTGTTAAAACCTGTAAAACTGTCAAAAAGCAAAAGAATCCAGGGTACCGGGTACGGGAACGCTTTCTGGTAAATTCCTGTAAATTCTTGCGAGTTAGGGAGCGCAACTAATATAGGCCCGTTCCAGTGAGACAGCAGGCTGTAAAATATCAGATGTCAAAACTGCTTGGACACTACTATTCACACACACATACACACGAAATAATAGCAACTTCTTTTTGGACCGTTTCTTACATTGAAATAAGCAAAATAAGCATGATAGTTAAAATTAAGCTTGGAGACCCTGAATAAGCAAAATAAGAAATTCCAAGCGAAAGTTTAAACTTTTCGGCCCGGGTTATTACCAATAAAAATTAAAAAAAAAATCGGATTTTCACACTACTCTAATGTACATATGTCTGCTTGTGTATAAAAATGCACTATATGTACATATGTTTGTACTTGTGAAATTTTTATTTTTTTTTTTGTGAATTTTTGGCTCCCTGCCAAAAGCGCAATGAACGTCCCGCCGTCTAAAGTGGCATTTCATTTCATTTCTCATTTCATTATTTGTTGTTTCGATGTGTTTATTATTGCTATTTTGTGTTGTTGTTTGGTTGTTTATTTAACTTTTCGGCGACATCATCAGCCGCCAAAGGGTGAAGTAGCGAAAAGCAATTAAGCGCATAAGGAATCACACATCACATCCGCATTTTGTGCCAGAAAAGTCGTGGAAATTTGTATTTGTACCTGTTGGTATTAGGGCTGGTGCTATCCATATTTTTTTCTTTTTATAACGGTTTATCCTGGCAGCTTTCAGCGTATAGCTGAGTAACGCCAGAAAAACTTGATGTGCAGTTCTAAACTGAGAAAAGAGTTAGGTCAAGTAAATATGTTTGTATGTATATATAAATCTATAGTTAAAAGCCCTACATAAAGCCGTGAAATGTAGGGTAATGAAAATAGTAGTAGCAACAATAATAGAACTGACAGCGATGAATAAGCTAAGAAATCATTGATGCTCAATTGGTGGGCTGAACTAAGTAATGGTTGAGTCAGAGATTCTATACTTGGTCGTCTTCGGCTTTTAATCTTTAAACAAGATTAACCCGATAATCTGCCAAGGTAATGGCGATCTGCATTTTCTTGCAATCCCATAGAGCGAACCATCCTTTAATAATTGGTTTATCATCTACGTTCATAAAAGAGATCAGTGTAAATTGTATGTTTCCAATAAAAAAAAAAAAAAAATGTTAGCTTCAATCGAAATCGTTTTAGTAAAATTCCACAGTTTAGAAAAGTTGGCTAACGTGAAATCACAAATATCTGCTGGCGCCAGCGGACGCTTACCTTCAAACAGCCGACCAAAGCCCGCTACGCTCAATCCCGCCACCATCCCGCCACAACAAACGTTGAGTTTCCATTTGAATTGTTGCAAAATTCGTTGAGTAACTGCAAAATTTCGATATTCGTTGAGAAACACGCGTTCATTTAAATTAGGCCTTAAAACAACGAAAAATTTCTATGGCAACAGCCAATAGTAACAGTACAGCTCTCGCCACGGGTCTTTCGAGTATTTGGCGCTGGACACAGCCGATGACTTCATTTTCTCGCTTGTTAGCGGCGTGTTGGTAAATGTAAACTTTTGAGTTTACAAAAAATGGGCACATGTACATATGTATGTACAGGGTGGGCCAAATAAGACCTACCAATGTTAAACACGCTTAACTCTTGTAATAATCATTTGTTTTAATTAATATTTTGCTATTTTAAATACATTTTATGGAAATTAAGAAATGAAAGCGGAAAAATTAAATCAGACAAATTTCCACCATTTTGCTCAATATAGACATTGGCTCTTTTTAGCGTGGTTTTCCTTGTGAATTTCCAATAATTTAGTTACAGCCTGCAAAAAGAAAAATACAATTGTATTTTAAATAATAAAAAGGTTATTCGTATTTAACATTGGTAGGTTTTACTTGGCCCACCCTGTACAATGTACAAATGCAGTTTAAAATTTTCGTTTATATTCGAATTGTTTATGTAAGCATGTTGCATGTATGTTATTTTATATGCATACATGTGTGTTTATATTTTATTAGCGATCAATTCACGAATAATTGCAATTATTCGAAATTTCTATAGGAATATAAACGATTTATTAACCAAGTTTTGCAAAACACACCTGAAGAGTGCCAGGATATGCGCTTACAACAAAGCTCCGCAAGTGGCTTCCCACTGTTCCCGAATGCGTCCAAGGTGCTTAAACCTTAGCTTGCGAGTACGGGCGGGTAGTTGGTCAGCTGAGCAGTAGATGTTTATATGATTTGCTATCATCATTCTCCATCTCCATATATATAGCTGCAGTAGTAGAGACTTGAGGTGATGTTGATTCATGCGATAAGAATTTAAATCGGACAATGTGCAGTTAGAGTTCGCAACAGCAAAGAGAGATGCGACTTGTTCAGTTTTAAGGGGTCCTTAGGCCGCAGCCTTGTGGTCGCCCAGTCGATTAAAGGCCCGTCTGTACACAAGTACAAGACCACTGATCTATTATTTTTATTGCCCAAATAATAGACATAAGAACGATTATAAGAAATGTAAACATAACAAAACTGTCAAAGCTAAACTTCAAAATGGGGGGGATTGCCAGATGAATGTACGTAACCAATGTTATCCAAGACACGAACCATCATATCGGCATAGGCACGAATTGACAGTGACAATAGGGAAACGCCCACACTTACACACGATAAAAGAATCGGTGGTCACATACCACGAGGCTAGGGAAATATTCTTCCTTTCCCGAATTGGACACGGAGCGAACCACACGCATCAGCCCTCGCAAGAACGGAAGTAATCTTAACCAAATAATTAAACTGGGTTAAAAGCTGGCGACATTCAGTTAGTCGATATTCACCCATATCTAATAAAGGGAAATCGACTGAGCCCAAACATAAGGAAAAAGGCTATCAGTAAAAAGCCGTAAGTGTGCAAAGTGTTCGAGGCGGTAACAGAATTTAATCGTGCTATTCGTTTGCAGTTTTTTCTTTTTTTTTTATCTTGTATCTGGTTCAGTCAAAGGCAAAGGGTTCCGTCACATTTCTTCCGGCGAATCCCCAACCAAATTGTGCAGGGGAAAATAAAGAAGTTGTGAATGCAAAACCTGGTCTATTCATTTGACAGCAATTGGACCCCCATTCGCCGATTATCCCAAAATCATCAAAACGTAAGTCTGCCACTTTCTTGTCACCATCCCATTGGAAACGAGCTACCCAACAACAGTAAATCGAGATTCCTGTTTGGACCGACAAAAGAAGGTCAAGCAAATCACCACATGTATGAAATATCACCTCTTTACTCGGGGACATTTCCTCAAGAGTGTGTTGGAAGGTTTCATCTTCAGTGCTGCCGTTAGCGGAAAGCCGGTCATTGAGGGTGGTTGAAATATATATCAAGAACCGTTGCAAAAAGATGGGGCTTAGTTTTGTTAGGTTTTACACTGCCAGTCCAGTTTTCAACTAAGTTCACAAGTTCATACAGGGTGCCTAAAAACTTTCCCCCTCCCAGTGATTTGTCCTCAGCATAAGAAAGTCTCCACACGATTGTTGACGACAGCGAACCGAAGCCGTGGTGATACGACGACTCAGTCTTTTGCTGCTTCCTATTCACTTTTGTCTGGGATAGTCGATTATTTATGCGATACAGGGATTTCGGTAAAAATTTCCGCTTCAAAGTCGATTAAGACAGCCACAAATTTCACTGCTTTTGTTTGTTTTCGTTTCGATGGAAAAATGTAATTCAATCATCACCAACACAGAAGCAAGCCAAATCGAAAGCGCAAAACTGTATTGGTGTACCTACAATGGCCACCGATGTATCGCCGCACACACATTAAGCGAATGTGCACTTATTCAATATGTATGCATGTGCATGTGCGTGTATGTGTGCACGAAAAATACAGAATGTCTTGAGAGGGAAAGCAAGAAAATGTAGAGAACATTAAAGGGATGCTGTACAAATAAATGATGCTTTCTGTGTAGCACACAAATTGGAACAATAAAAACCAAAAAAAAAAAAAACTGGGCACACACGCAAGGTGGAAACCAGCCGAGATGCTCGAAGTACAGCCACAGGTTCTCAGACGATTTATATCTATCTACACATGCAAAGATTCATTCCCCTCATTGCTGGCATTGTGGTGGTGGTGGTGATGCGCAGTTTGTGTTACCTCAGCTGTTGGCCACATTGATCGGCAAGCATTTTACCAACACACCGCCGAATACCTACATACATATGTACATATGCGATCTCTGGTTGCATGTGTGCGTAGTTTCCTCCGATCGGCAATTCTAAATATAGCTCGAATTGCCCAACGCTCGGAATTTGTTAGTGTATTAGTGTTATGCGCAGGCGCATATCGGCTGTGGGAGCGCACCCCAGGAGTTAATCTGTGTGGCATAAACACTAAAAGCAAAATGCAGACCAACACACACGTAATCGTATGCACATATGTATGTATGTATGTATGCTTGTATATGTAAAAGTGAACATTTCGTAAAACGAGGATCGTTTACACTCCCAAGGGGCAATCGCTGGCTGAGTGATCGCAATGGAGCTGCGACGCGTCGTTGTTGGCGCGCATTGTTGGTCGGTCCAAAAGGTGTTCACGAGTGTGAAACGAGGATGTGTGGTGGTGGCTGGCCAACACGTCGCTTTACGCTACAACACAGATATAAATACACATTACCAGTACATGAGCTTTTATAGATACATATTTATATACATATGTACATATTTTAATGTGTCGGTTGCGGAGAATTGTAGAGGTGGCCGCGGGCTTGAGGAGGACGGACACTAATGGCCTGTCCGACTGCTTCATGGCGCGCGTGTGGCGTATGAGCACGGCTGGCGGCCATTTTGATTTCTGCGCTGACGTGTCTGCGCCATCATGTTGCGTTGTTGCATTACTTCACATTGCCACATATTTTTACTTTTTTTTTGCTTTTTTTTGTTTTTCCTGCGTAATGAAATGTTTCGTAAGTTTTGTGTTGTTGCTGATCAAGTAATGATGCCTATTTATATACAAACATACTTACATATGTATGTATGTGTGTACATACATATATACATATTTGCGACCAAAAATAAAAAAGTAACTAAAATTTAGAAATTTTTAGGAATTAGGCATTCAAATATTATTTGTGTTAAAGAAAAATGCTTTGATGATTAAAGCGAAGTATATAGTTAATTAAAAAGTATGGCTTTTGAAAAAATTTTGCTACATATTTGTTGAAAACTTGGGTAAACATTAGATTTACCTTTATTTTATTTCTAATTTTAATTTATTTTATTTAATATTTAATTTTATTTAATATTTAATTTTATTAAATATTTTATTTTATTTCTTATTTTAATTTATTTCTTATTTTAACATATTTCTTATTTTAATTTATTAGTTTATTTTATTTGTTTCTCTATGCATTTTGTAAGTTTCATTTCGCTTCATGGGTTTCCCATGAAATGCAATTTTATTCCAACTCTAAGCGAAAGAGTCGTACTTTTTTTTTTGTATATTCTCCATCCTTTCCTCCCCTTCAATTTTCAAGTTTGTCTGATTTTCCTACCGCACGTTTTTCGCATGCGACTGCGAAACATAAAAATGTTGTTTGCATCTATTTTGAAATGATTTTCGATAAACATTTGTTGCTGGCGGCGCACTCAACGAAATGGCGCGGCGCGTCGGATTTATAAATAAAAGGATAATTTTGGACTTTTAAGAAAAGCAATGCTTTAAATTTTTATTTTAAAAATACACCAGTAGAAACTATTTTTGAATTTGATTTTGAATTTAAAATTAAATTTTTCAACCACCACCCGTTGCTACAGATGGATGTTCTGATCCCCTATCCTCTAATAATTGCCCTCCTCGCGATCGAACGGCGGCAGGCATTTTGCAGGCGTTTGTTTGTTTTAATTCTCTTTGTGTTATTATCTACGTTATGTATCTACGTTTAAATATACATACTTACATATATGTATGAACATACACACACGTTTTGTAGGAGTGTTTTTCTTCGCTTTTGTTTTATGTTTTCCGAGTGAATTTCGATTTCAGTGCGTGTACAATATTTTTCTCTACAAATATGCAAACATACGTACGTAGGTACATCCATGTAGACATATGTACATAATTATATACAAAAGTGCATACATATTCATATGTATATGTGTACGTACAGATACGTTTTTATGTTTATAAAATTTATTTTTTTTTGGGATTCGTTTATTTATCCGCATCTGACGCAATTGAATTTTCTAGGCATTACCTTGTCTTGCTTATACATAAGTGTGTAATGTATATATATATATATATATTTATATACATACCAAAGTATGCAGACACTCCGCAATTTTATCGCAAAAATTTTGGAAAATTTCGATTTCATTTATTGATCAACTCTCAGTCATAGCTGTTTTAAGATATACATAGTAAGTAAATAAGTAAGTGGTATGGCAAATTTTGAAAAATATGGAAAAGTCTCTGAGACTTCTATAAAACAAAAATGTGAGGCCTAAGGTGCTCCTAATTCTTGTTTTGTACCTATCGCGAATAGAGCTTAATATTCCATTGATTTTCTGCCCTCGGAGGTTTTTTTGCTCTTTTATAAGGGAAACGCAAGCAAAGAATCTCTTTCTGAGGATGCTATTGTTGCGCATATTTTGAAGCGCGGTAGTTGTGCGATTTTTAAATAAAACACAGCGTGCGAGCGCTTAACAACTTTTTGTATTTTTCGTAGCCAATTTTTTACCACACCCTCCACAAAAAAAAAAAAAATCTACAAAATCAACGGTAAATTTTAGCGACTTGAATACAAAATTAACAAAAAAATTTTAGCGTGTAAAACATTGCGAATATTAACAAAAAAGAGCCGTACGTATGTAGATTTTCTTGAAGAAAAAATGGATGAAAACCTTGGCAAGCTTGTGAAAATAATACAAATTACTACAATCCTCACTCAATCAATCAATATTGTGCCGTCCCCGCTGAGCGGTGAAAATATAAATAAATTTAAATCAACCGAAAAACGTCGGCGGTAAAAACGGTGCCGTCGCAATTATGCGCCATTCCATATGCTTTTGTGAGTTTTAATTTTGACAGCGGTTAACCGTCGATCGCTGCAATTCTGGGTAGAGCTTTAATCGAGTACAATCGGTGCAATCTAGACAGCAAACAAGCTGGAGTATTTTCATTGGAAAAGCGTAGTTGTAAAGATGCCGTTATTGAATCCGGATACGGGTTTATTATAGACTAGCAGTACTCATTTTCTTTGACCGATGGGGGTTACTTCTGTTTTTGTTTTTTTTTTGTTTACCTGCCAAACGTGGTAGAAAAATTTCTACTCCTAGATCGGCTGTAATCAAAGGAGAGTTTTTAATTTACTCCGTAGTGACTCTTTCTGCAGCCTCAAAACTTAGTGGCGGTGTGTATTCTAAGTATCTGGGGATTTATTTAAGTTTTCGTATTCCTGAAAAATTGGCCACTGTGCATTGTGGTGTCTTTCAGACTGAGCTGATGGCAATCGGCGCGACCTCAACACTGTATAGGTGTGATGCTATGAACGGGGATGGCATATGTATACATATCGCTACCTAAAGGTGAAAAGGTGCCAAGTCCACTTTTTTTTTTTTAATTTACGTTTTGATGCAGAAAGACAGATAATGCGAAACTACATCTATTTTTCGTGTCTCCTGAACAATTTCAAAACAATGGACTTGTCACCTTTTCATCTTTAGGTAACGAAATATGTGTGCATATATTGTCACAGATGGCTAGGCGGCCATAAAAGCTCTCAAAGAACAGTCGACAATCTCCAGCGCAGCCATGAAATGTCGAAAAAACTCTTAACGAGATATTTGATGTGGATTCTAGGCCATTGCAGAAATAAGTATCCCCTTACAATCCTATGCACTTCTGACTATCGGAAAATTTATGATCTTTTTGTAAAACATGATCTGGTTTTGGGGGGGAGATCAGGGATATCTTCTATAGAGAAATCTTCGCCCGCCCCAAAAAATATATAAAAGTCTTCAAACCATTTCAATAACTCAAGATAATGCCACAAATGTCCGCCTTTTCCATTATATATATTTACATATGTATATAGATATGTGTGTGTGAAAATATTCTCCATGCAGATTACAACCACTCGCTACGGATTACAGTGTTGGTGTTCCAGCGCCCATTTTTCATAGCTATAAAAAAGCGCAAACAATACG
The DNA here is from genome assembly GCF_001687245.7 of Rhagoletis zephyria. Lineage (NCBI taxonomy): Eukaryota > Metazoa > Arthropoda > Insecta > Diptera > Tephritidae > Rhagoletis > Rhagoletis zephyria. The sequence continues at coordinate 579,861 of NW_016157122.1, read as the reverse complement.
CTTCCATAAATTTTTTGGCTGTGAGTTAGTGTTGTATCACTTTTCTAATTGTTTCCGCTTATGGGGCGGAAGGAAGGCAAGCGGCGCGGCGATGCGCCCGCGGAGTATCGAAAGTCGTACGCATGGATAGGAAGACACTTTTAATTACTTTTGAAAACATACAACAGCAACAATTAAGACACATTGAACACTTACAATTTACGTGGAAGGGATGTTTGGCGATAGGATGATTGAAAGCAGAAAAAGAAACGCCGACGACAGATTGGTGCGGGCAAACACATACAAGCATACACCGATTAAGGTTGTGCGTGGCGGGCGGCCCACACTTTCAACACAGGCAGGCACCTACACATACACAAATCAGTACATATTCGGTGTCCGGCGTAGAAGTTCATTAAAAGCGAAAATTCGATTTCCCGCCTTTTTGCGCCGCCGCCTAGGCACTTAAACTTCTTTCGCTGAAAAGGTAAATGGTGTCTTTGTGCGTAGGGAGAAGTCATTAGCAATTGAGTAGAAAGTATTGCGCGCGAAGAACTGGAGGGAAAAAATTTATGCGGTGGCTTTAGGTATTGCGGGGATTGGGTGGATTTATCGGCGAGGATGCGCGAGGATCACGTATGTAAGCAGGAACAGCAACTAAGCAAAAGGCTGGTGTTGTGTGAAATTAAAATTCTCTACTCGCAATAGGACCCGATGACAAATCGATAGGAGCAAACTGCATTGGCTGAGGGGAAACTTTCGCAAAGAAGATGGGATCAGATGGGTCTCAAAATTTGCCAACTTTCCACCAGCTCAGAAGTTTACATTAAAATTATTTCCAGCTATGACTGTAAGTCGGCTTACTCGCCGAGGTACTTGAACCTGATGTGCTAGGTAATATTGAGCAGGGTAGCCAACGGTAGCCAAAAAATGTACATAAATACCTACATATGTATTAGTGACGAAAATAGCATGCAAACGACGAAAAAAAGACACTTGAAATCGGAAACTAATTGCTCCGGCGACTGGCAAGTTGAAGAGGGCGATTTTCGTAAGCAGATGCCTTCTGGGTAGACGCAGACAGATGCTCATACAGAGGGAACATACATACCTATAAGTAAATACATATATATTTCTACATAATTTCTTTGCATAGAATACCACTTACAGCTGCAATCACTAATTTTCCTTGAAAATTTTCGAAAGAAAAATTTACCACTTTATGGAATTCTACGATGACAGCAAAGCAGGCATCCTCTTTTTTTCAATCTAAATGTATCCTTTTTTTACATCCCTCGCATTCCCACTGCACTAGAGTGCCTATGATTTGAGTATCCATTTGAAGACTTTATTTTTTTCTCGGTCATCAGCTTAGGAGGCTTACTTATAAACCTTCATTTATTTTAACAAAGAGATGCTGCAAATGTACTATGTATGCTCGACGAATATTTATGTTTAAAAATATAGATTTTTGTTAAAAATTATGAATGTGTAAATTATCGGTCTATTACTGAAGTCCTCTTGTATAATCCAATTTTCCAAAAATTTATGAAAATGCTATCACTGAATCCGAATTTCTACGAATGTATACTGGCCAATGACATAGAAGAAGACTTAAATAATGTCTCTCCAGAAGCTGTGTTAAGCTCCTTTGCGGAATTCGTAAGGATCCTCCATGATATGCAACGAGAGGTCCTCTCCCTATTCTGGTACCTTTATTCCATTTCCTTCGGGAATGCAGAAAGTCAGCTGGTAAGTCATAGCTTATGTTGATGGCATTGCACTGACATCATCGAGTAAGCATCTCCAAACATTAAGCGAAAGTGGATTTAACAAAACCTAAAATGGTACTTCTTACCGTCTTTTCAGTCAGCCTTTCTCTACTGAATGGGTGTCCCATTCTCATTAAATACTTCGCTGTAAGTTTCGACAGGAAGTGGGAATAGAATCGGAACCTCTTGGACCGTTCCAGGAAGGTCCAAACCACTCTATATGCCTCCAAGGCAGCAGTGGAGAAAATATGCGATTTGAAATCAGTCAGAGTATACAGCGGTTGTCCGACCCAACCTTTTCTATGGGGTCGTAGAGTGAATGCATCTCAGACCTGCCGGATCCAGCTCTTATCCAGCCGTATAAGGCTGATCAATAAGGTTAGTAACGGGGGTCTACAAGCAAGAGATCGGACTAAATCTCAGCCTACGGCTCCACGATCTTCGTAAAATGTTCCAGGCTGAACTAACCTACCCCGCAAATGGCGTTTGCTATAGCTGCAGGGGCGAGGCGAGCACTTCCTCTGCAACTTTCCGCCAGCTGGGCTAAGTGGCTATCACCGTCAATCGGTGGAGCAATTTGCTTTTAAATAGGCGACAATGCAAGCCTAATAATTCTTTTCTGAAATAGTTTACTTCTACAAGTTTTATTTAACTTGCTCTGTGCAATACGTAAGATGAGTTAATCCGATAGGTGGCGCAGGAGTCGAGATATTTGAAAACCCCGTATTTATAGTCTGATTTGGTTCATATTTAGAAAGCTTGCTTTAAAAATATTTGTTTTTACTTTAACTTATTTATATTTGCATTTAATCGACATTTTAAAAAATATGAAGAGCAAGTTGTAATGAACTTAGAGCCATTTTTTTCGCGAACTTTCCTTACTTTTTTGGAATGCAAATATTTTATTTTATTTTCGAAAAATCACATCGATAATCTCATTTGGTTCAGACACAAAACGAAAAAAAGTGAAACCACAAATCTTTGTTGAGGATAAAACTTCTGTTCGGCACTGTACATATATATGTAAAATATGTGCCTACATTTTGTATAAAAAGAAATTCATTTCTGCAATTATATTTTTCTTAAAACTTCCACCAGAGGGCGAAACAGTGAACATTTTCACATTTTCTTCGAAACCTATTTTCTCAATTTGGGAAACTCCAAATTGATTTCAGATCCATGGTTTCTTTGGCAAATTGGCTTAAGTATTACACGTAGAATCCTCTTATGCACATAGCAAAAAAAAATGGCCCACCCTAGTGTACATATTTGAACTAAAGCTAAAGAAAATGCTTGCTTTTCATTTCCAACCTCCAAAGATTGAAAACATCTTCATCTGTTTGCCTCCTTCATAAAGTTTCGTCCAATTAAAATTGACTTTTTTCCGCATAATTTGTTCACAGCTCATTTATGTTTGAGTTCGACCGTTTGAAAAAATAAATAAATAAATATTTTCAGTAAAGAAAAAAATAAAATGACGACAATCGAATGGCTGCTGGGGGCACCTGTCGCTACTTGGCACCGCAATTTTTCTTCTGTTTCTAAATTTTTTAGTTTGTATTAAAAAAAAAAAAAAACGAACGCCCGACCTTAGGCACCGTCTGGCTGCCCAAACAAAAAATTAGAAGCAAATAAATAAATAAATTTAGTACATACAAACCTACGCAGTACGTATGTATGTGTAATGTATGTACTTACATATCTACGTACATATTTACATATATCTTCCCACCAAAAATTTTCAAATGGAAAAAATTGTTAGAAAGTTTTTATTGCCCATCAAATAATCGAAGGAATCGACTTTCAACTGTCGAAAAGTGCAGCATTTTGGATCAAAAATAAGTGATTATAAATTCAGTAATTCGATTATTTGATTGAAAATATTCTAAGGAATGAACTCATGTTCGTAGGAAACTCAATCCTTCTATTAAGAATAAATTTTTCCTTCGATTAAATTTTTGGAAATTTCGGTCATTTTGTGATAAAATGAACATATTTTGGAATTTTTTTAGAAAATAAAAACAGCTATACATGCCTACCATGCAACATATCGGACGCCGTCTTTAAAAGGGGCACAACTAAAAATTGCACATTTGTACAAGAGAGACTTTACCTTAGGTTTTTTTTTTTGTTTAACAAATTGTAATCAACTTCAGCTTTTGCTGAAAGGTAAACAAAAGCGCGGTGTACATTTTTAGCGCATAAATTCAAAAATGCCAAATTTTGAGTTGTGCCTCTTTTGAAGACGATGTGTGCGATATGTATGCACTTACATATGTATGTAAATGGTTTGCTTTGAGTGACATTTCGCAAATATCGACAACAGTTGGAAAGTGTAAAAAATTGCGTTTGGTTATGGAAAATTGCGACATGTGTTGCTTAGTGCTGCTTTTGTTGCTGCACATACATACATATGTACATACATATGTATGACCATTGGCATTTTATGTCGCCAAATGTAACCCCTGGACAGCATAGCTCCGGGCTGGTGCGAATGCGCAGATCCACGCACAAATGCTGTAGTCTGCGACCGCAATGAGGGATTTTTTTTTATTTCAAAATAACATACTGCACTTGCTACGAGCATAAAGATTTATTGTATCCTTTCAACTTTCAATCCGTTGGCGGTGCTAAACAGCGCAAGTGGGGCTGGCTGCCCGTGCTGAATGGTGGGTGCCATGTGTTGCCGTTGTGGCGCTGCTTTGGTTGCTTTTATGCGGTTTTTGGTATTCTCATTCTTTACCTTCTTCTTCTTTCTTTTACTTTTACAGCTCCTCTTTTTTAAAATGTTTTTTTTTAATTTCAATTCCCGAGTTGGACTCATGCAAAGCTGAAATCTTCTCATTGCCGCTATTTGAATTCTGACTGCTCTTTTATGGGTTTTTTCTCGTTTTTTTTTTTTGTGGTTTGAAAGCGTGTGATTAAAGATTTATTTACTCATTAGCTGCTGGCATTACAAATCGCGGCGTGGTTTAGGGCGTTGCCGTGGGGCTCTTGTTTAAGGAATTGTATGTGTCGCAACGAAACATGAGCTAAATGTGACACTCCAGGAGGTCAACAGCGCGCGCAGTTGCTAAGGAGGAGGCCTTCACGTCTTCCACATTGTTGGATGCTAGCCTAGTCTCACACACGTAAATATGTACATATGTATGCTTGTAATCTTATGATTTGTGTGATACGTGTGATATGTTTTCTCTAATATTCAGAAATCGATCGATTACAGGGTTTTGATAAGCACATGTGTATCAGGGATCGGATCGGAGACCCTTATTTCACCTTCCTTTATTATGAGTGGCCATTCTTATAAAATTCTAGTGAGTGATGAAATAGTCAAATTACGCGCAGATTTTTGAGGCGAATTTTCAGTTTACAATATCTGCGGTTCATTGAATGAAATCGCGTGGTATTTGTTCTTGGGTGCTACCTGTTTGTTAGTCGGAGGTGTGATGAGCGATATTTCACTTATCGGTGATTTTATCACTGTGCTTTAAAAATCACTTATAGGTCACAATATTAGTGATTGGATATATTTCTACTACGCGCAATGATATTTCGCTGTGAATGAAAATCACATCTGGCAATAGCTAGTCAACAGAAGTTGCGAATGGTGATTTTTCTCTATCATGGTAGAAATGGTGATTTTACAAGTTTTAATTGTTCATTGTGAATATCCTCGTATGTATATTGCGTTTTTTCATTACCGTTCCACGTTTGTTTTAAATGGAAATCGTAGTTTGATTTGCTTGATCGCGTTATTTGCGTTTCAGTTTTTTATTTCAAAATTTTTATCAACGAGTAAAGATGACTGCAAATATTAATAAAAAGCGAAGGGAAATATTGCGATTTTTGAGCGAATAAATGCAGTTTTTCCCTATTTTCCTTGCACTCATATTTTCGAGTGAAAATCCTACGGGTAGGGGACCCTGACGGAAGCAAGTGATTTTTTTTTTTTTTTTAATAAACTAATTGAAGGACTACTTGGAAACAAATGCAATGAGTAAATGTTTCGCCATTTCGATACTTTTTTTACTCAAAGAAACAGTTTGTGTCTTGGAAGTATGAAAAAGCATCTGTGAAGTGCAGAACGCAAGCGCTTTCAAAAGAAACATACTGACTTTGAAGTTGTTTAAGCGTAATTAATTTTAAAGTAGTTGAAATTAAATGCAGAGTCAGACAGTCGAGTGTCCATGTTTAAATCTAATTAGGCAAAACATTTAATTTTAAATTCTGAAATTCGAGTTTTCTTAATTATGAAAAAGCATCTGTGAAGTGCAGAACGAAAGCGAATTGAAACGACTGACCAAATGCATTTGAAATTAGTTTAAATTAAATGCAGGAAAAGGTAATTGACTGCTTCCTAGGACGGCTTCGCTATGTTAAATAAATGAGTTCGTTGCAAGTAAAATAGTGGGAATTTCAATAAGTTATCATTGAAAATAAAGTAGTTTATAAATTACGTTTAAATTAATTAGGTTTCCTGCAGGGGAATTATCCCTACATGTACCAACTGTAACTATTATTCATTTCTGTGTTATTAAAAGAACTAGCGCGATCGCAATAGCCATAAAAAAATCATTGTGATTTAAAAATCGCAATCACTCTTTTCACTGATACTGAAAAATCGCAATTTCCATCGCCATCACTAGTCTGGGGACCTATTAATGGATTTGTGGTGGCTTCGGTTGCGTCAATCAACCGTAAAATTCGTGCAGCGGGTGAGAAATTATTGGCTTTTGGTTTAGTTGGAATTAAATTAATTATGTGTACTAATTTGTTATTGTGCGGTTTGGTCGCCGAGATTTTTGTTTCGTTCAACTTACACCGTGCGACAGTAAATTTTGCACACAAAAATATCAATAGGGGTATTCTCTGAGTCTTGCAAAGCCCTTGCACGGTGCACGGATTGCACGGTTTGCAAAGCTGTCCCATACGAAAAACGGTTTTTACCATGCAATCTGTGCACCATGCAAGGGCTTTGCAAGACTCATAGAATACCCCTAATATACTCGCGAAACTAGGGGCCAAATATAGTAAAACTGCCCTTTTAGTTTTCCTCTCTGACGCCATTTTAATCTTCATTTTACATAAACAGATGTTAAGTTTACGATTTTACGACGCTTAACACGCCTTGTGAATCGCCTAATAGCGTTTCTAAAAATTAGACTAATTTGTTTATTTATGTACCAGCATTAACACAAATAACAACGGTATGCCGAATGTCCACTAGGCGGCATTTTAATGACAAAAAATGCACGCCATTTAAAATTTCCATGTGGGAACAGACATAATGCCTATTTTTTTTTTTTGAAGGTAATGTAGGGCTGCCAGACGTCCTGGTTTGCCAGGATTTGTCCTGGCTTTAGACAAATTGTCCTGATTTTAGACAAATAGTCCTGGTGTCCTAACCCACACTTAAATTAACCCGGTTTTTTAATGAAGGTTAATGCAGGCAATCATTTTTGTTAAGAATAGAGGCTATCTGTTTCTAACATGCTGAACACTACCTGATGAGTTTACTTTCCTCCTGTTTTGTTGCCAGATGTAGGTGCCACCAAAAAATGTAAAAATACACATAGTTTCGGTTGAAATGTCTGAACTGTTTTTTGCTTGTTGTAAGGTGGTATGCTATAATGTGTATAAGTTTGTATATATGCACGAAATGTATGAAAAACAAACGAAAACTAAACTTTTAAAAATGTCGCGTTTCTATTATTTCGGCCATAGGTGTATGTATGGTTAATATAGTAGCATCAACTACTAAACCAAACTGTTGCTTTGCATAGAAATAAATGCACGACTGTTATTTGCTCTGCTCCCCCAGCTTGTGTACGTGTGTATGTATTTTTTTCTAAATTTCTATGTAATATAGTTTATGTTTGTGATTTTCCGTTTTCCGTTTTCCGTTTTATGTCTATACACACATACATATGTACATACATAGGTATGTACTTTGTGGGACGAGCAATTGGAAAAGCCACGACACGTGCCACATCAGTTGTTTGGTGAAGGATTTATATATACATATATACCTATGTTTATACGCAAGCACCTATCCTATTATCTTATGCACATATACATACATATACAAATATATAAAAATGTATGTACATTTGAGATACGATGCGCAACACTTCAGTGGCTGTTAGCTGCCACAGCTGACTGAAGTCCAACAAAGTACTATATGTATATGTATGGTCATAGATACGCATATATATATACATATATACTTATTTATATGTATGTGCATAAAAATACGTCAAATAGTATACATATGAAATGTAAAGTGCTAGAAACATCCTGCAAGAATAACAGGTGACCAGGAACCAGACGAAGTCTTTAGTATTTAAAATTTCCAGAATCAGAAGTTTTTGTTTTTTTTTAAACCACCAAGAACTGCTTTCATTCTTTGTCGTGGATGTGTAAATGTAAACATTTTTCGTCGAATCTTCTGAAAGATCCTTGGGTCACGCCAATTCTTTCTCGTAAGAAATATGATACCATACTTTTGTCAAAACGAGACTACAGGTAGAGAGCCAAAGGAAATTGTTTTGTATGATATGTGTATGTATGTATGCCATGTATGTATTAAAAACAGCCAATAATTAAAAAAAAAATGTCAGTGGCTTTTGCTCAATGATGTGCCGATCCCATTCCTAGTTAGATAAAAAAAAACACACTTCTTCTGGAGTACAGTAACAAGTCTATGCGACGACCCACCTATGGTTGACTCCGCTTTTGCAAAACAAAACGCAAAAATGCACGAACATCAAACATCAATAATTATATTAAAGCCGCTAAGATGAAAGAACCGCTGATGTACATACAAATGCACTTATTTGGATGCATATACTACTTACATACATACAAACATACACACATGCGTATATATGGAAGAATCAGATTTGCCCTTAGCGCTTTCAATGCGAAAATAATAAATTGATTTGTGCCAATGGACGCACCAAAGTAGCTGCCACAGTGAGCGGCGTTTGACGGCTGACGGCTGATGGCTGATGGCTGATGGCTGGCGGCGACCTCCGACCCTCCAGCGCATACAAAGATTTTTTGGCGGAGCAAGAATGCGTGCAGAGGTCTATCCCATGTCAGTGTTGTGGCATGAAACATTTGATGTGGGTATAAATAAACTCGGTGTTGTGGTCGTGCGGTGGTGGAGGTGTGGTGGGCTGAAATCTGAAATCCAAATGGATGCCTCGTCATTCGCTTCCCTTTAATGCTTGTAGCCGCTCTTACTCACACATAGCATATTCGGAAAAATTTTGCGATTTTGTAATAATTCAATATCGAAATAATTTTTTCTTCCTTTCTCTTTCATTTCTGCTTCTCCCCTTCGTCACCTACCCTGCAGGGAAAGCTACTAGGTGTGAACTAGAATTCTACCAGTTTGCGTTTCAGCCCAACTAGTTCACGTTCTATCGTTTTTCAATGTTAGCGACTGGTATTTTTAACGTTGCGATGTCCTACGAGATGTCAATTGTCAGGCTATGCATCAGCATCTACTAGTAGAAATACTAGTAGCAACATACCAGTTGATGAGATAGTCTGCCCCTATGAAAAGCTTATTTGCTCGCGGCGCTCCAACAGTCGCAATGGCCGACAGAGCAAAGCACTCGCGTGGTATGCCTGAGGTACCAGGCTCAAGCCCTGGCGCAGGGAAATTTTTTTTATTTTTTTTTTTTTTTATAATATTTCTTTTAATTATATTTTTTATTTAGAGTTTTTTATTCTTAAATTTAATTAAAGAAAAAAAATTTTTTTTTGTATCAATTTTTTTTATGGCACAAGTATTTCTTCCCATATATTTGTTTCCTTTTTTTTGTAAAGCAACTAGATTTTTAAGTTTGTTATTTATATTTAAATTGAAATAATTATTCCTACTTACATTGATCTAACTTACTTTAAAAATCTTAACTACCTCCAAGCGGCCTCGAGAACCTGCGATCCCAGAACCAGTAGTCTTCGCGTGACGCCACAGCCGACATTTGTAAGAAAAGCAATTAAATGCGTTTTATTTTAGGCTTTGGCAATACGAAGGCAAATGTCGCTGAACGCTTAAGTTCTTCGAAAGTGTCGAACTGGTAGGCACTTACTAGTTTATGAACTAGTATTTTTTCTAACTGGTTTGGGTTTTCACTGCAGGGTACTTATGCATGAGCGTGTTTTTTTTACTTGGCTTTCCTTTACAGCATTTTCTCGCTCTTTGAATGCGATTTCCGCGATCGTTGCTTGGTTTTATGTAAGTACTTAATAATTTCATTTTGATTGCTATCTAAATTTTCGTCGTTTGTTTCGCTTTCAGCTTTGATTTTAGTTTATGCCCACGTACATGGCTTTTTAAGGGCCTTTTGCAGTAGGTTTTCAAAGAAACACGGAAATGGTACGTTACAGGAAATTTTGATGTTATTTAGTTTCTAGGTGTTCTTGAAATAACAACGAACTGCCGCAAAGGGATAGCTTGAAGTTGGGTGGCTCAATAAAAGTTTCTACACCTACACCGCACATTCCGTCTTTGATCTGTCTGCAAAGACGACCATGGCCTCCATGGCCTTGGTTCGCTCTCCCCGAACCCACTCTGCTTTTACATACATATCTACTTACAGTGGTGGAAGAAATAATAGAGCCTTTTTATTTTGATCAGTTTTGGCTATATTACTTCTGTTTATTCGATGTTTAATAATATTTTTTTTATAAAAGTCTAGCGCATTATATAACACGCACGACATGAATCCACATTTCAAACTTTGTACAAATATTATAAAAGTTCAATAAACACCGTCAGCCAAAAAATATTAAAAATCAACGTCATTTTCTAGCGTCTCCAGGTTTGCACTTTGACCTACTAAAATGTAATGGGCTATACAACTGCATGCCCGAACATTTGAAATTATTGTGCGTTTTTGGTAAAATTTTTTGAATTTTTTAAATTTTTGTACAAAGTTCGAAATGTGTAGAATGCGCTAGACTTTAATAAAAAAATATTAAACATCGAATAAACAAAAGTAATATAGCCAAAACTGGTAAATTAAAAAGTTTATTTTATTTCTTCGCCCACTGTATATCAGATGTAAGCCTGTTGATTTATTAATTTTTTCTTTTTGGTCTACGTTTATATTTTGTTTTGAGCCATAGTGTACATATGTAAATGTTTTTGACGGATGTTTATTTTTTCAATTCACGGTCCTTTTTTCAATCGGTTTTGCTTTGTATCTATTCTTGAAATTGCATTCTTTCTGCTTTTTTTTGCGTTTGCAGCAGCCCACTTTGAATAATTATTTTTTTTAGCTAAATTCTAGTACCCATTTCGGTCTTAAATTAAATCGCAAAAATCAAGCTACGGTTTTTTTTTGCAACGTTTTCAGCGCCATGTAGCAAATGTTGCAAGTTCATAGAGTAGAAATGTGGAAGAACGATGAGCGACAGGGCGATATTCGAAGTATTTTTCATTCATGAAATTTGTGAAAACCATTCCACCTTCACTCTTTTCTTCTTCACCTATATTTGTCCTTTGCCTCTCTGTCAGTAGAGCCAAATTGACTCTTTGACTGATTAATTTAACAAAGTTATTCAATTGAGATATGTGGCAACAGTTTGAGTGTATTTCTATTCGGCTGCCTACTCGCTTTTCAAATTTATTTACATGGAAATATACATACAAACATGTCTACATACACACATATACTTATATATGTATGTACATATAAGAGCATACACACACATACATCGTTAATGTACCTCCATCCTTTCACGCCCACTCCCAACAGTCAGTCAGATGACAGCCAAAGTACTTCGCGCTTTTACCTTGAAATGTCTCATTAAAATTTCATGAGACACTTTTCGTTGGTAACTTGCCTTGCCAGTCTACAGCAGCTGCCATTTATGAATGAAATTTCCACTCTTTCCGCGGTGAATATGTATTCCTTCCGCCGTGTTGTCGGTTATCTGCTTTGCTGTTGGCTTTCACGGGCTTTAACAGTTAACGGTTGCCACTTATTGAATTTGTTGCCATTTTGGCTCTGTTTGTGTGTGTGTGTGCGCACCAAGGAGCAACTTGGGTAAAGCAAGTGAGTGGGGAAGTGGGAAATAAGTCCAAAACATGCCCTTTTCGTAAATGTGGACTAAGATGTTGTATTAGATCTTGGCTTGCTGAAAATGGTTTGGGTGGAAAGTTTTAGTGGGGTAAGCTTGCCCTAAGGTTGTTGATATAGTTAATGAAGATCCTTAGATTGGACCCTTGGAATGCCCTGTGGACTCTTAAGAAACCAGATGGGGCCTCCATTGACACCCTGAAAAAAAAAAACAAATAGGCAGATGAAAATCCACTTTTATGATTGATTTCTTCGTGTCGCAAGCCCTATCGCAACTTTAGGAAAACTAATTGAAACGAAGTATCTCCTGTCATCACACAAACAGTCAGAGCATACGCGTCTCGGCACACACGTCACCGTTGACAGTTACAAGTTTGAAAAAGTAGACGACTTCGTTTATTTGGGAATCAACAACAAGTGCTACTTTGGGCTGTGCAGGCAATTGAGAAGTAAAATCCTCTCTCGTCGTACAAAGATCACACTCTATAAGTCACTCATCATGCCTGTGTTGGTGTATGGCGCGGAGGCATGGACAATGAAAGCATCTGATGAGGCGGCTCTTGGGCGTTGGTGAGTGCGAATATCGCAGACGATTTAACGATGAGCTGAATGAGCTTTGCAACGATATAGGTAGAAATAGTGGAGCGAATTAAAATTCAGCGGCTCCGCTGGTTTGGCCATATCGTTCGAATGGACAGAAACGCTCCGGCTCTGAAAATATTCAACGCGGGCCGCGATGCTGGTAACAGAGGAAGAGCTAGGCCTCCGCACAGAAGAGAAATTACTGGCGTGCTGTTTTGGACTCGGCCAAAATCGCTAAAGGCGGTTACAGCGCCAACAAAGAAGAAGAAGAATACAAATTTGCTCTGGCAGCGGAGCTTACATCTTACAACGGTTATCAATAAAGCCAGCAAAGCTTTTTGTGCTTGCCAGAGGCTTCACGATAAAACTTAGTGAATATCTCCAAAATTCAAGAATGGCATTTAATATGGTTGTAAACCGATTATCCAGTATGCGGCATTGGTCTCATAGCAAAACAAACCATTGGTCTGTGTTGCCATCACAAAAGCCATCTCCCCATGTCCAAAAAAGGTATACCGTCTCTAGCCATACTCATTGTAAAAGAGGCTCGTTAGAGTACGTTTAGTCTGGCGAACCTAAGCGCCATTCAAGTGGGAACTTCTGAGTACCTTAAGATCACACATAAACTATCCCCTTGTCCGAGTTATCTATTATCAAGCCCTTCTAGTCTAAAATTCGTAGGAGTTACCCTTATAAAGTGACAGTCTGCACGATTAGTCAATGATCGCAATCAAGTGGGTTTAAACTGATGATGGGAATATTGGGGTCGGCGTATTTGAATCTGGGCTTCAGAAAAGTGTTCCGACGGGCAATATCCAACAAATTTCCTAGGAGAAATTTTCGCAAATGAACTAATGCGACCACTGTAAACATCAGCCAGACAGCACTGAGAAGCTTGGACTCATGTAATACGGAGTCAAGCCTAGTCGCGGCTGCAAAAGTGTACTAGACAAACTGTGTAGGTGTCCCGTAACAGGCTTTCTTGTAGTGGGTTCTAGGTCGTAGTGAAATGGGCGATACTCTTGTGAAATGCGGAGCGCTAGAGGGTCCACCCTAATGCTACAAGTCGAGCTTTTCAAAAGGCAGTAAATGAAATTTATCGCTTTCTATAGTGAAGTCTGCTTAAACCGAGGAAGTCTTTGAACGAACAATGTTCACCTGATGGAACAATGCAGGCTAAGTATCAGTTTTATAAAATCTACTCTCTAAGGAGGGCAATCTACATAGAACACACTTAATTTTTATTAGTAGCTTAAGGCTGGAACTGTAAATATAAGGCATACCACAGCAGAATTAGTTAGGTGGCAGTGCTGGTATGCCCTATTAATAAAAATAAAAATGTCGATACAAAATAACACAACTTAAATAAGAATTTCAGGAATCCTGTGTTCGCCGTCGACAGCTCACCTTCAGATTTTCGTTAAAGCTTAATTTCTTTCGAGTGGCTAACTAATCTAGGTATGGAACTCCGTTATTCCATCAAATGTGTTCCACCAACAGCAAGCTTTATTTTTACTCAGAGAAAGCGCTTAATTTACTCAATTTCAAATTAATTTGCCATTAACTGTAACTAAATCATGAATTTGCCATCAATCTTTTTGTTCGAAATGTTCGTGCAGTGGCAAAGCCATTTTACTTGCTTCGATGTAGTGGTGGCGCTGCTTTTTACCTGTCGCTCGCCGTGCCGCTTGCCTTCCACTTTCCACGAGTCAAGACATCGACAGAACGACTGTACGACCGACTGGCGCGTCAGTTTGACAGGATGCCGTATTAATTTGATAGCTTCCTGGCGGAAATGACGATGCTGTCTTGGCGGCCGAAAGTGAAAGGAAGTGAAAAGCGGCATGGACATAGCAACCAGGAAGAAGTTTACCTCACAAAATGTGGAAAGCGAATATTGATGTGTTCGTTTTTTTTTTTTTTCTCTAATTGTTTGCCTTCATTGGCCAATACACAAGAATGCTTACATACATACTTATAATGTGTACATATGTATGCATGTATTTGTGCGCTTGATTGCTGCGCGGCATGCCATGCTGTGCCACATCAGCTCAACCGCATTTCAACACGGCAATTTACTTGTGCACTCGCCTCCGCACTTTGCCGCCGCTCCCTCGTCCCACGTCTCCCCTATTCAATGTTCAACCGTTTGTGGCAGCCAAAGTCGAAACTGTCACAGCTCTTCCGCTTCATCTCTGCTCAGCAGGTCTTGTGTGCATTTGCCCTTTTCAATTTCAATCAAACGTAAAAATGGTTTCGCTGTTCTCGCTGCCCACACTTTGCATGCCAGCCCATGAATGGAGCACGGAAACCCAAAACACTTTCCAAAAAGTTGTACACCCTCTTTTAGTTCATCGTCGCTTTGTTGGTGCAACAACCCAAAGGAAGCTTTCTCGGATGTTGCGCAGGCTTTGTGCGCTCGTTATTAAGTTTGTTTAATACACACACACACACAAACGAATTTGAACTTTTCTCAGCTTTCTTGATAGTCACTTTTTGTATTCTTTCGGTATCAGTATATCTGCTGATTTTCGTCATTGGTTTTTAACTTTTTGGAACTTGCCGCTGCGCTCCGCCGCGTGTGTGTTGTGGTGTGTGCAAGGAATAAGATTGATTTGATTACCAGCCAACTGAAACAGTAGTAACACAAACAAATACAAAAATGAACGAACGAACGAACGAACGAACGAAGAAGGAAGGCAAGGACTTTTGTCTTCGCTGGGACATAAAAAAGAAAGTAGGCGGCACACAAGCTACCTCAACGCAACCGATGGCTACGAGTGATATGGATTGTTTTTGGAAGTACATATGTACGTACATATATACATTAAGGTGGAACTAATTTTTATGATGCCAAAAAAATAAAACTGCCCTTTAATTAGGACACCATCTAAAGGCTGGTTCAAAAATTATGAAATATAAAATTTGGGCTCAAATTGGAGGTTATTTAGAGCCAAAAGTCGTAGATGACACAAAAATAATCTTTCGCAAATTTTAACAGTACTACGCAAGGCAACAAAAATTGAAAGAAATTATTGTGCGGCAAATATTGAAGCTGACGAAATTTTTTTGTCAAGTAACCGAAACGTGAGGATGGCACACCCTACATTACTGCCTACTTTATTAAGGATGTGAGACAAGGATTTGATACATGAGCCACTTAACAGTAGTAAAGGATTTTATTTTTTGAATTGTGTCGTTTTGCAAAGGACCATCGATATGTTTCTTAAAGTTTGAAGATGCTGGAGTGATTCACTGGGATGGGAAAGTGCTCCCAACATTGATTAGAATCGAGAGAGTAGATCGGTTGCCAGTTAAATAGCGAAAAACTATTAGGTTGGGGTATGAAATCCTCTAAAAATTAATTTAAGCTTTAAATTTTACAAGTATACGACTGTATACAACACCTTGTGAACTCCCTAAATATTTGGGCCATTTCAAACCTCTGACACAATTTTTCAGTATCGTAGCTTTTCCATTAACCTCACGTTTTAGACGTTAGATAAAATTTACAATTTTCGTAAAATAGGTCCACCTTAATATACATACATATATACATAAGTACAGATTTGATACGTACCCAGCGCACCAACAGACGAGACTTTCAGCAAAAACTTTTTGATCGTAAAAACTTCGCACTGCCACAAACTGAACGACAGATGAATCACGTGGTTATCGTTCCATTTCGTACCATTCGTTTGCAAGAGTATTGCCGCATTTCACTCGCATGCGGTATTATTTGCGAGCATTTGGTTCGCTGGGTAAATGTTCTTCACGACAAGCGCTACGGCCACGGTGATAGACAGATAAAGAAATTTTGTTTGATTCTGCTTTATTGCTTATTTGCTCTTTTTATTATTTATCGCTTGTTGCCAGGTACTTATGAATATGTAGTAGAGGGCTGCATGAATTCATTCAAACTTCTAGCCAGACAGAGTACAGTAGATTTGAATATTTTACTTCACATACAAAACACTCAGCGTTTGGAATTTTGTAAGTTATGAATATACATTTTGTTTTATATTTTCTACCTTCAAATAGAAAAATGTGAATGAATGAATGGAAAACATTCAAATCATTCAAACTCAGTTCGGTAAAAGTTTTTTTCTAGAAACAAGTTTTTTCGTATGTAATACAGCTATACATTCATACATACATTTTTTAAAATTTTTTTTTTTTTGATGCAGAAATATTCCTAGAGCATCTAGATACATTTCTGCACCAAAAAGAAAATTTTGAAAAAAAAATGTCGCTTACGTTATTTTGGCGGTTAGGGCTCGATATGTGCATAGAAAAAATATTTTTGGATATTCATACACAAAATTGTCATTTATTTCAATTGAATTTATTTTCACTTTGTTTGAATATTGTGATGTCGACACAAATATCTGAACAGCTATTCACTCAAATTCAAAAAAATTTGACGCCAAAATCATTCATTCGTTTTGTATATGAATAATTCAAAAGCCGTTTTGAATGCATTCATGCAGCCCTCTAATTTGTAGGGACCTTGTTTTGCGGCGTGCGTATATTTAACGGTGATTGGTAAAAAATAAAAATAAAAGTTAGTCTCTGGCGTTATATTTTGATTGGCAATTCAGTGCCTCTCAAAGTGTGGGTTTCCCTTCTATTTCGATTTAATGAAGTGGGCAACGCCAAATACGAAGAAGAAGAACTTTGCTATATTCGAGAATAAATTCGAAATTTTGGAAATTTCCGAGAACGTACATATGTATATATAAAATTTTCGCCTGCAGAATTTTTGGTCTCTTTTCTTTGAAGTGTTCGGTGTTTGTCTTTATTGTTATTCATTTTGCTTATTTTTCATAGTTGCATTTGGTTCCTGCATTATGCTTTTACAAATCCGTAATTACTACGTTTTTTGTGGTGTGGCTGAAGGCTAGTTAAACAATTTTCCACGCGTATAAGAACAATAAAAATTTGGGAGGGGTCTTTCGTATAGCAAATGACAAATAATCAGATTTTATTATTTGCACAAAAGATAAGTGGAACAAGTGGAATTTATTTGGAATTTAAAATTTATTACCGCCAGCATATTTGTTTGTCTTTGTTATGAGAGTAATAGCACTTTCGGAACAAGAAGGTTTAAAGCTGGGTTATGCAACATTTAGACTTGTCGCAGTTTTCGTATTTCTGAAAATTACCGTTATATTTATGTGAGGTAGGCCCATTTTTACCATTTTCAATACCATCCATCCTACGACGGAAGGAAGTGCACTTACCAAGTTTCGTTTAGATATCTAAATTTTTACTCGAGTTATCGTGTGGACGGACGGACGGACGGACAGACGGACGGACGGACGGACACACAGTCACCGCTTAATCGATTTCTGTTTTCATTCTGATCATTTATGTATACATTTGTCTATATCTATCTCGATTCGTTTTGACTGTTACAAGCAACCGTTATGTGAACAAAGTTATAGTACCCTTGTGCACAAGTGCGCTCGGGTATAAAAATGATGTGGCAGCATGATTCTCTCACGGCTCTCTTTGTACTTAGAAATTTAACTTAGAAACCAAAAATCTATAGTTTTGCAAAGTTTCTAAGTGAATTTGTTTATTTGGGTAACCACGCTGCTCATTTGCCAGATATACAATTTTCAAGTCAATGAGCTTTTATTTTATTCTAATAAAAGTAAAAAAATTATTGGGTTGCTTTTGAAGAACGTTGAAGATGTAAGCCCAGCACTCTCAGCAGGTTGATTAATTTTTACAAATAGAAAGTATAACATGCATCTCACTCACGGGATTACGTGTGCCCATTCGTACAATGGACCATAGGGACGCAATATCAAACATATTGCATTCCAAAAACGTGCCTCAGCTCCTTGGGCTCGCGATAGAACGGAACGGGTTTAGGGGCTTCAATACATACATACATAGGCCTAGTGAAATTTTCGTTCTCTTGGCCAGACTACTGACTTCTGTGATCTGTGCCGGTACTCTTAGTTATAAAAAATCTGTATTCGATTAGTAAAATATATTTCAAAAGCTTTGATATAAGTTTGGCTATAAGTATCCACAATCTCATAGGGAGAAACAGACAATGGCAAAGCTAGGAGGGTATTTCTTCCATGATGTTGCTTCTCACAAAAACTATATGTACATACATATATAGTCCGATCACTCATAACGGATTTCCAAGATTCCATGAAAAAGTGAATATTCACTATGAAGGAGGGAGACTAACTTGGCATCTCCATCATCATTGAAGGTTGGTTTTGTGCAGCTGAAACTACCAAAGTAAAACAAATGCGGACGCGTGGAACAGACTTATACATATGTATGCATGTATGTATGTATGTATGGGTATGCAAATATGCATATGTAATGTAACCCAAGTCATATACTTACTACGGGTTACGAATATTTACATTCGCATCATTTTACACATTCGCATTCGCATCAAATGATACGAATGTTTTACGAATGCGAATGTGTACATGGGCAGAGAGCCCACTCTAATATCTTTGAAATGACTCTAAGGCTGCGGACAATAACCGGCTTTCAGCTTCAGACGCTAAACTGTTAAGTAGTATATCAAGCAACATTGATGGGCCTTCAACAAGTACTGCTAAAAGTCGTATAAGCAATCTGGAAGTAATTTTAGATTCCTCGAGGAAAAGCGAAGGCTCAGATGTAGAATCTGTAGACATTAAAAAATGTAAAATTCATATTCGCCAAAAATATTACATTCGAAACATCCCTAGTATGGATATAGTATGCGCATAAGTGTTGAGCTCAAGCGTAGAGCAATCGAACGGAGCAAAGTAAATGTAAACGCTGCGTGAGTCAAGTTTTTGCTGCTGCTGCTGCTGCTGCTGGTGGAAGGAAGACTCCGGAAGGAACGGCCTGTTGTTCTTTTTTCTGCAATCAGCATTGTTGTTGTTCTTATTTTTTGAACGATTTGTTATTAATTGCCTACATTTCTTGTTTCATCTGCGCCGTTGCATCTCAGCCGTGGGTTAGTCCTTCTGAAACACGGATTCCTTGGGATACTCAGCGCTCAGCGCTCAATGCTGGATGCAACGCTCGCCACTGGATGCATCACTTTAGCCATGTGCAAATGTGTTTTGAGTACGAAGCGAAAAAATGCGCGCTAGGCATGTGTGTTATGTTCAACAACAAAAACAAACAACATTTTGCACTGCCGCCACCTTTTTGAGGCGCGAATGTGTGTCGCACATGTGGCCAATATGCGTTGCACGTTAACATTACAAGCGTGAGCGCCGGTAGTCACCAGCCCTGGCATTGATTGGTCCCTTCCGTTGGTGCAACATGTGTGTTGCAGGTCCGTCTGCCTGAACTGCCTAACTGCCTGAATGGCTGACTACTTACATCTTGCATGTTTTTATAGATATTTACTGCGATTTACAGTTGCCTTAGTCCACTTTTCTTGTATTTACATAGAAAAAAAACAAATTTACTAGTGGGCCGCCATTCAAACGGACTCTTGAATTCGAAATAATTCCCCAACTAGTATCAAATATACTGTCTCGCTCGGATAGTTACATAGAAAAAATTGCGAAATTCGTTCAAGCCGTGATTCTTTTCTCCTCATTCGAGCTGTTTTTAGGCTAGATCCCGTTTTCCGTAGCCTTTGACTTCAAAAGGATTTTTGCATCAGAAACACTTTTCGAATTTCTTTGTCATAATTTTTTTTCAAAGCGCCGCTTGGCCATTTTTTAATTTTCTCTTTTTTTTTTTGTATTGCATTTCAATTTGTGTTGTTGTATTTCAGTACTGTTATGGCAAAGTGCGTTGTTTTTACTGTTGACTTTGTTGTTCGTGCCACACATGTGTGCACATTTTGCAGGGAGTCTCTGCACATACATCCATACATACATACATACATACATATGTATAAACACATCTTCATTAAAACGCCAAGGCATACAGAAATGCATTCGAGAGGGCTCTGTAGTATCCCTGTAGTCAAATGTACTAGTTGTGAGCTAGTTTACAACTGAACCTGAATGAACCGCCGGCCCAACTAGTCAGCCAACTATCTTTTTTCGCATGCAATCAACTGGTATTTTTAACATGGCGATGTCCTAGGAGATGGCAGTTGTGAGATTTCGGTCAGAAATGTACCAGTCTTATATTAGTTCAAACAAAGACAGAAAATACTTGTCCAATTATGGAGCGAAACCACTACTTTGGGAGTCAAAAAATAAAATGTATTCATGAATATACGATAAAAAAAAAACGTTTGAATAGCTACACTTTAATATATTACACATTTTCATTTAGCAGCCTTAAATTTGCCAATAATTAGTATTAAATTTTTTGAGTATTAATTAAAGGAGAAATAAATACATAAATATTTCAAACATTCGGACATAAATTTAAATGTTTTTTTTTTCATTAAATGTTGTTAAAAGTAAAAGCTTGCAGGTATAATAAATACTATATTTTCCATCTTTTTCAATAATATTAAATATCAAAAAAAAAAAAANTTTAGCAGCCTTAAATTTGCCAATAATTAGTATTAAATTTTTTGAGTATTAATTAAAGGAGAAATAAATACATAAATATTTCAAACATTCGGACATAAATTTAAATGTTTTTTTTTTCATTAAATGTTGTTAAAAGTAAAAGCTTGCAGGTATAATAAATACTATATTTTCCATCTTTTTCAATAATATTAAATATCAAAAAAAAAAAAACATTTTGTTAAAAATAAAATAAATACTTTAGTTCAGTTTCGAGTGAACTTAAATAAGAATAAAAGTTTTCATTAAATTCATTAACTTTGCTCATTTCAGTCCGCTCGTTTTAAAATTTTATAAAAATAATAATTAATGCATAAAATTTGAGATTTGGATAAGAATAAAATAAATAAATAATTCATGCAATTATTAAATATTCTTAATTTTTGTCTATAGTTTGGCTTGTTGATTGATAATTGAAATTAATCAAGTAATTAAATTAGCTAATCGTGTAATTAAAAAAAGTTAAAAATAACTTAAAATTATCAAAAATAACAAAATAACGATGTAATTAAAATTAATGTGTTATTTAACAATTTTTAATTAATTATTAATCATTCAAAATGTGCTCATATTGGTATTTAACGGTTATCCACAAAAAAAAATGCTTTAATTGATAATCATTATGATTACACTGGTCTACAAATTTCAACTTTTTTTCTGCGAATAAGACGGGACCTGGTGTTTCTGAACGGATTTTTCGTGCTGAACACGAATCCGGGGTCAAAAATGTCCCATCACGTCACGTTTTCGAGAAAAAAGGGGTTGAAACCCCTAAAAACAGCGTTTTTGGCCATTTTCGAAAAATTATAGAGCTGAACCCTGACGTGGTACAAATTTTGCATATATCAGAAATTAAAGGCTAAACCGTGCCCTTTCGAATGAGCCCTATGCCGAATTGATCGCGTGCACCCTTAAAGCAGGGGGTGTATTTGTGTTTAGGGGTGCAGGAAAAATTGATCACAGAAAGAATTTAATCTTAAACGATCATAGAAAATTAATAATGCCAAGGTTTTAACTATATTAAAAGTCGCTGATTACGAATCTGCAGTTAGATTTTAAAAATTTAAGATGACGGGTCGAATATGGTGGATATAAAAAATAAACTGAAATTCGCTAAATAAAAATTTTTAAGTCCGCCATATTGGATCCGCCATTTTGAATTTTTAAAATCTAACTTCAGATTCGTAATCAGCGACTCTTAATGTAGTTAAGACCTTAGCATCATTCATTTTATATGGTCGTTTAAGATGAAATTCTTTCTGCGATCAATTTTCCCTGGACTCCTAGACACAAATACACCCCCTGATCTAAGGGTGCATGCGATTAATTCGGCATAGGGCTCATTCGAAAGGGCACGATTTAGCCTTTAATTTCTGACATATACAAAGTTTGTAGCACGTCAGGGTTCAGCTCTACAATTTTTCAAAAATGGCCAAAAACGCTGTTTTTAGGGGTTTCAACCCCTTTTTTCTCGAAAACGTGACGTGATGGGAAGTTTTGGACCCCAGATTCGTGTTCAGCACGAAAAATCCGTTCGGAAACACCAGGTCCCGTCTTATTCGCAAAACCCTTGTAGACCAGTGTTATTAATCATTATTTAACAGGTACTTTATTGTATTAAACTGTCGAAGTCGATCATGAATAAATCGTTTTGTATGCGGTACAAGTCTGGTAATTTTCGAACTAGTTCGGTTTCAGTGAGGAAATTCTAGTTGTCAACTAGTATTTTTCCTGACTAGTTTGGGATTTCACTGCACAGGGATGCTGCAGACCGTTATGCAGTCGCATGCAAGAGCGGTCTGGATTTACATCGGAATCATCTGCATGTGGCAAGAAGCCAAGCCTTAACATACTTACTATGTAGCCGCTTTAAGGTTGATCTCAGCGTAGGTACAAATTCATATTTCAGTTGTTATCGAAATTACGCCACATATGAAAGCACTGCATGCAAATAAATATTTGTTTAATGACTTTAGATTGAAAAATAATATGTTTTTCTTCAAAACTTTAATATTTTTACTAAAGGCTCGTTACCGTAAACTGCGGTATGATTCAGGAGAAAGAGATAAAGAATATATCAAAAAAAATTAACTAGTATACAATGAAAGCTCCCATAAGCGGACACCGATGGTCACCTACTTTTTGTCCGTCTATGGGAGATGTCCGCTTATGGAAATTTCGTAAAAAATAATCTTAAAGTTTAAATTTAAAAAATTGAAATTGCAGGTTCCCAAATGAAATAATGCTTATCCTTGAATCGGTATAAACAGAATGAATGGTAAATAAATTCAAATTTATGGCGTTCTCTTTTCTACCGACAAATCTCATTGCCCGCCTCGCTCAAGCAGCAAGAAGAGGCCAATGAAAAGGCCAAATGTTTTCTAGATAGAAAAGAAAACATCTTTGAATATGGACGTATGTATGTACTTGAGTACATATACATATGTACTAGCGCAAGAGTCAAATCAGACTAAAAAAAAAACATTAAAATTGACCGCTTATTAGAGCTTCGCGTCCGCTTATGGGAGATCTGTTTTCATAAAGAGACATTTGTTTGAGTGTCCGCGCCCGTTTATCGGAAAGTCAGTGTATGGGATAGCATTTTGTATGGGAAAACACCAAAAATTGTGCGTTACCAAGAATGTGTCCGCTTATTGGAGATGCCTGCTTATTAGAGCGTCCGCTTATGAGAGCTTTCACTGTATTTCAGTTTGCCCAAAATGCACATGACTTTCTGATCGTGTTTGGGCCATTCAGTGACCGAGGCGAAATTCATAAATACATACATTATATTAAGTTTGTCTATATATTGCGCTCAATATTAATCATATGTAAGTGATTTTTGTGGTAACTGTCCTGACTAGTCTCAGTGAAAAATCCACATTCCTCCCAGATATAGAAATGTAGCTAATGCTGCCGTGCAAGTGCATACCCTCTAAACCCTTTGACGAAATGGTTCAGGAGTTAAGCACAATAATTGCTGGCTTGCCCTCCAAAAAATTTGCGCTTTATATAAAGCTTATTTTACATGATCACAAGGTTTATATGTAATTCAATGCCTGCAATCTGAAAGACATGTCAATTGTTTGAAACATTCGTTATTCCACACCTAATTTTGCCGGGCATAGCAAAGAATGGAATCTTGTAATTTTTTGTAAGCTTTTAATGTCCTCTCGATCATTTGACTAGTCGAGTTTAGACACACACACATGTATCTAGAACACCCGCCCTGAGTAGTGCCCCTGTTTGACTTCTTGGAAATTGCCGCTGAATCCCACTTAACCATCATTGTTTGCCATTTCGATAAATTGGCATTCCGATGGAATTTGCCAGGAATAACTGTGATTGAGTCCATCCATTTATTCCTCGGCTGAGAAGTTTTTGAAAGCTCCGCGGACTTTGCTATTTGCAAATCCACACTACGAAGAGCTGTTTCTATTTATTTATCCTTCTTATAAGCGTAAGCAGATTTTCATATATTTGGTTCGGTAGAATTCTTTCTTTACTATTTAAATTTATGCTCCTAAAGGTATTTCAAATGTTTTCAGTAAGAACGTGGGTGAGCCTTAGGCTGGCAGGCTTTGGGATACAAGTGACTGTCTTTTTCTGGTTACGGTTGAATGCAATCATTGCTACTCCCCAAGTCTTAATAAAAAAATGCTTATGCCTTGAGGGTGGGCAGGATTTATGATAAATCATATCACATTTTTAACTATATAAACCAAATCATTCTAAGATACACGCTTACCGCTCTAAAAAAGGTATGGGTATTATTTATACATAATCAATATTTTCTCGTTTAAAATAAACTTTTTCGAACCTGTAAGCAATTGCCACATTAATTATGCTGAGTTTACTTGCATTCTGTAGAGCTCTCTGCTTTTGTTTGGACTCCTTCTTTCATAGAAACATCACCAAAAAACGGTCAACGCATTGTTTATTAACCCCCCAGAATAAGAATCGGTTACAATGCAAGACAGAGCGAATAAAAGGGGGAAAACAGGGGGGAATCCTTTAAATTTATAATAAAAAATAAAAAATGGAGAAGTAGTGAGCGGAATAAACACAAAGAGATGAGATAAACAAATAAAAGCTACTGAGAAAAGCTATTATTAAAGCGAAAGGGAAGGTAAAACCAGCTGATGCGAAAGGACAACAAAAGCAGGAAATCGAATGAGCCCACAAACTCAGACGACCACAACAGAGTTCTTATGAGGGAAACGAAAGCGGCCGGCAGCACGCAATGGCAATGAATTATAAAAGGGCGGAAGAAGGCGGCTCGGGCCGGTGAAAATCCGCTTACGCACACAACGACCGAACGAAGGCAACGGCGCGAACACCACTTGTGGAGCAGGAGAAGGCGAAACGCCGAAGGACTGTGGAAAGCAACGATAAAAGACAGCTGAGTGAGCGCGATTTTTGGCAGCGAGTAAAACAAACGAGTTTACCACGAATGTGGGAGAGTAACGAGTAGAACCGAATAGCACTTAAAAATAGTATACCAACAAACGGGTGGGCGAATTGTGGTGCCGTGATGTGCCTCTGCAGATATCCTTGCGCCAGCAGAATGTTAAGGTGAACCGATGGAATTCAAAATCGATTAAAAAGCAAGCACCGAACTACAGCTGTTTATTTTGATACCAACGGCCCTACCCACCAGCAGCGTTGGGCTGAGAGCGAGCGGCGGACGCGAATAAAATCCTATAAGCGTAGCATGCTCGGTGTTTACTCGTTGCTTGAGGCGGAAGGACAGTCACAGTTGCTAATCGAAAGTAACTGTTGCTGCCGCTTCAATCAATGCAAACGGTAACAACAGCGGTGGTAAAGCCAATCATAACAAATGATAATATCAGCAACACCAACAACTCAAAGCCTTACAGCAACGAGCGCACCGACCGGCAAGCTGCAAAAGCGGGTGCTTTTAGGCTCTGAGCCGCTCTGTTTTTTACATCACCACACGGTAAGCTGCAGCCAATACTGCGCTAGCCACGCTTGGCCAGCCATGACAGACGTGACAGCGCCGCCGGGCGAGACTACGTAATACTGCGAAGCGGTGCGCTGGTGTTGGAGCATCAACCCCTCGGCTGCAAAGGTGTGCTCGTGTGGCTGTTGTTGTATGCGTGCGCGTGTGTTGGTTTACATGCAGTTGCCGTTCACTTGTATATGTGTGTGTGGGTCGCGCCCAGCGCCTCCCTGCAGCTGTGTTTTTACTCTTGCTTTCATTCTGAGCACTGGCCGCTGATTACAGCGCCAACTGAGCGAGAAAAATTCGAGCGACGCATGCGCCACACACACATACCCACTTGCGCTCGCTTTCAAACGCCTACATAACGGGTAGAAGAAGTTTGGATTTGTGTTTGTGTTTGTGCGCTCAAGTGTCAATAAGACGAATGCAACAACAAATACGCTGATAAGACGCTCATCGAAGGCAAACGAAAGAAAAAAAAAAAAGCGGGCGCACACCCAGCAACGAGTGAATTTCGACAGTCGAGCGCGACGTTTCCGTTAGTCACACAACCGTTCGAACGCTGCTATCGTCACACACGCTTACACACACACACACACACACACACACACACACACACACACACACACACACACACACACACACACACACACACACATCACAGGCAGATAGGGCCTTCCGTTATGCCGCTCGTCCGTCTCACGCCTACCACTCTCCCACACACATGTTCGCACACACAAACAGGCGCATACGTAATTCTAACTGTATTTTGCGTATCTGCATGTGAAGCACGCCCATGTGTGTGTGCGGCGGAATGTGATTCGTTCATTCTCTCCCGCTCTGCGCTGCTCTACCCAGCTGACGGGCAGGCTGCTGCTGCTGCTGCTGCTGCTGCTGCGAGGTCGATTCACCGTTCGCTTGCTCGTCTTTTTTGATTGCCGCGCTCGCCTTTTTCTTTCCGGCCGCCACGATTACTTGGTGGGTTAAGACAAAGTTTTGCGCTGTTGATGCAACATTCGAAAAACGTTACGCACGGTGACCGTTAGACGCAGTGACTCGCAGCGGATCGACGACGAGAAGCTCAGCTTCTTAGCACAGTGAGGCAAAGGCAAGAAGCCCCTTGTTGTGTTCAACAACACCAAATAGCAGCGCACCTCCGCACTGTTTAGTAGAGACACCGATGACGACGGGCAAACCGTTCGCGAACCACTAACTAACGGACTATTTAGTAGCTCTACAGCGCGGTGCGTTCACGAATTATTTCAACCAAGAAAATATATAAATAAATGCATTAAAAATATATTCTTAATTATACTTAAAAAAAAAAACAAAGGTGAACAACGGTGTGGCGAAAGCAAATATCAAAGGTGTGTAGAGAAAGAAAAAAACAAAAAAAAAAATAAAACAGAAAATGAAAAAAATCATTTGAAAATAAACTTTATTTTTTTATTTCGCGTGCTAAATGCTAATATTTTCGTAAAACACTCACTGATAAAAACGCGTAAAAGTGACGCGGGCGGTGGCGAAGTTCTAGCAGAAAAGTTATTTTTGGAAAAAAATGTTTAATTTGTAATTAAAACAGGAAGAATAAATAGAACTCTGCGGCACGCGTAATTTTAATAATAGAACAACGGTACTTATAAATAATTTCGCAAGTGAAAATAGGAAATTAAAAATAACAATGGCAGTGGTGGCAGCTGTGGCGCGGCGGAACAAACAATCAAAATAAACAATAGCATTTGTAAATAAAAACGAATTTATGAAATGCTGGCCAATAGATTTTCCTTTAAAAACAGACACACTTTTGAGGACATGCAAAATAAATATTGAAATAAAATTTTAATTTCGAAGTTATGAATGAATAAACGAATGAAAACTAACTAGTAATTGTTTTTCAATAATAAACAATTAAAATAAGTAGATATTAGAAAGTGATTAAAATATTATACAAATTTAACATAATTTATTTAGGTATTTAATAAAATTGCTGGACTGAAAGACTAAATGAAGAAATAAAAAATATAACGAAAAAATGCTCAAAAATAAATCACACAAACTTTTAAATAAGAACTTTCAATGGAATTTAAAAATATAAAACATTTAACATAAGGGTTTAAAAAAAAATTTAAGGCATAAAAATCTAATACAATGCGTGATTAAACAGTTTTGAAAATCCATTAAAAATTGCACAAATTTTTAAATGGACCAAATAATGATCGAGTAATTTACAAACTTGGGCTAAATTTTTTCTATAAAAATATTTTTGCGTTATTACACGGATTAAAACAAATTTGGTTTATTTATTTGTTAAAAAATTTTAAGTTGAAATATTGGCGGAGAAAGAAAAATGTTTCGAGTTTTTCAAAAAAGTGATGTATGCAGCAAATTAGAGTAGAAATATGTGAAATTTTTTAAAGAAATCTCAAATTATCACAAATTTTTGTTTTGCTCTTTGTCCTTTCTATGGCGATTTATTAGAAACTTAGAAAAGATATTAGAAAAAATTTTAACGTAGTTTCGTGAATTATTCGACAGCCCAAATGGTTAGTTTTCACTGTTATACAGCGTAATCAAATGAAAATTAAAAATAAAAAAATAAAATATAAAATTAAATAAAAGCTGGACATTTTTATTTTTTTTCGGTTCATAGAACAAATTGGAACAAAGAAAATATTTTGACTGACTTGACTTATCTGTGTAAATTAAAATTTTATTAATTAATTTTAAATTAAATTACATATTTCAATCTGATCTAAATTTTTTTCATAACAGATTTTTCAACCGTTGCTAGAGAATTTTAGACTTTTTAATAAAATTTTATTGCAAACAATTACCATTTGACACTAATCTAGAAGTTGTGTGGCTGCTGAATTTTATAAACTGGTGAAAATGATGTGTAAATTTACGAATTTTCTTAAATTGTTTTCCAAATGCTAAGACCAATTTTATTGCACACAAAACTCGAAAAAAAAAATATTATAGCAAATTGAAATAACAAAAACATCAAAATAAAAGAAGGTGGAACTGCTGAGTTTTCAATTTGTTGCTGGAAAGTGTTCTACAATTTCTTTTTCATAATATTCGCTGTAAGTAAAAGAGGCAACGCAGTTCATTTTTTTGAGCTTTTAATAAAGTATTTTACATTTGTTCCATTTGAATCCATTGTTGTATCATAAAGCCCTAATTGTTGTGTTCCTTTTTAATATTTGAAAAACAATTTTTATAAAACTAGAACTCAAACTTTTAACAATTTGATTACAATAACAAAAGCCGTAAAATTATGTATGTATGTATGTATGTATGTATATATGTGAGGTTGATTTGCTAAAAGGCACTCGGAATTTGAAAAAATATGCCAATGTTTAATTCGGAGTTTGGAGATTTATGTTTATACGCACGTCATTAACCGAATATTTGAAACATTGAAATGAAAAGGCCCACAGGTTTACCATCTGTTTTCCTTTAATTTGTTTTTTTTTTTATTCGCAAATCCCGAACCAATTAAAAAGAAAATCGCGTCGGAAGTTCAGCTGGAAAAATATTCGTTTTGAATAAATTCTCGTTTGAAAGCGCAATGAAATTAAGAAAATAAATAACGGTCTCAAGATCAATTAATTTTTTTTTCAAATATAAATTGTTATTAGGCCAGAAAATAACAAAAAAAATGTATTTAAAAATTGTTGCCCAGTTTTTCTATAACTACCATAAAATCAATTAACGGGGTGAACTTTCGACGCCATTTTCTGTCTTATTCATTGAATTGGGGACTTAATCATACATACTTCACAAATGCCAAAATAGATAAAATCGGTGAGCTACATCAGTGGACTTTTCCTTGTAAGCATAAAGGTAGTATTTGTGTTTCCGAAAACAAATATCCGATTTTCACAATTGGAAATTATCAGTATTTTCAAAATCAAGCATTCCTGGTTATTTCTATTGGCCTACCTGTTACAGAGCCATTTTTTTCTCGACCATTGGATTCTAATTGAATTCATGCACTGTTCATAATTACGAACATTGACTTCATCGCGTGTTCGTTTGCGTGAAAAAATCGCTTGACTACGTAATTTCCTGCCTGGCTGTTTGATTACCTAAACTTCTCCGTCTAATGCTTTGGGCTTTTTAAAGCACTCTCGTCATTAAAAACTTCAACGAGAACGTTATAATATAATATACATACATACATATATAGGTATGTACTTGATTTAGAACAAGTTTTTATCATCTTTCTTCTACACTGAGAAAAGAGCCAGCTGAATATATTCCTCTCGACACGAGATTTGGTCGTAGTTACCAATCGTAGTAGTCAATCGTGTAAATATAACCAAATAACCAAACTTTTTTCTCAGTGCAGTTTGGTTTGCAGACAAACCGAACCGGGTTCAGCGTTGTTTCTTATTCAGTTTAAAATACTTCGTTTATCATACACCCTTTATTTTATTCGCAAAAATATTCCATATTTTCTTCCTCCTTCGTGGCTTCTCAATCTTTTTTGTTTTTTTTTTTTATTTAATCTTTGCTTCTTGCATTATTTTTCCTACTGCACGCTTCGTTTCGCGTTCATTTGTTCTTCGCATTTCTTGTTGTTTGTTTCGCACCAAGTCTCCAGCTGATAAGCAAAGACCTTTCCAATCGCTTCAATTGAGTTCGAGAGGGATTGATATGGCGCTAGCTGACTCCAAGAAGAGAATGCAAATTGTTGAGATTATATGGACTTTCACCTACGTGTAACGATGACGTATTTTTGCACTTAAGTGTTAATTTTGTATTTCGGTATTCTTTTGGTTTGTTGACTTTATTAATTATCGGTGGTGGCTTTTATTGTGTCGATACTTTGCTTCGACTAGTAAAGTAGTAAACTCTATTATAGTCCAAGTTCAAACACTATAGTCGTTATTTTTACAATATGCCGAACTCAGATATAGATGAACTGCTCTATCAAATATAGGTGATGAAGCCAGTAAACCCATTCGCCATCCTCGAATCTTCGCTGTAGCGTAGCTGAAAAATGTTTTTGTTTACGAAGAATTGCCTGTAATTCATTATAGTGGAGTCTGAGTTTTACCCCAAAAGTGCATGAAATCGATTAAAGAGGAATTCATGCAATCCGCTAGGTGGCGCAGGTGTCGAGATATTTGAAAACCCCGTATTTATATTCCTATTTGTTTCGTATTTACAACTTATCGAGGGCTTATACTCACTTCACTGTCATCGATATTATCGCCCTCGATTGTGAATATACGCCTTCGATATGTATGTTACTTAAATGGAAAGAAATAATTCCACAAAAAATTCGCAGTTAGGTGGTGCGGGGTCGATTTTTTTTTTATTGTTTTACTAACCCCTAATAAAGGTTGGTCTATAAAATTTTTGTTTTTTTTTTTTTAACTTCATAAATTGCATTTTATTTACATAAAATTAACAAAGAACTCCAACCAGAAAACTTTTCAAAGTATGTATGATTTCTTTACTTTCATGACGGGAAACTTACGTTTATACGTTTTTAATAAATGCTTTTTGACGCAGGAAAAATGGGCACGAAAATATTGGCATCGAACAGGATTCAATAATGAAAGGTTTTGTGTAGAAAACCTTTCTCTCGCTCTAATTCTATCAAAGAAAATTTTCTAACAATAGGTTTGTTCCACAAGCTACTCGAGCAAAGTTCAAACTGTCAGCGTATATCAAATAAACCCTAAAACTTACCGGTGGAACACGTATGTATGTGTAACTGGGGAAGTGACTTCGAGTAGCTTGGGGAACAAAACCTAATAAATTGTCAAATAGGAGTACCGGAATAGAATGTCTTGCTATCTGGCACACTTTATATATGTTTTTACTATGGTATAAATCTGGTTTTAATAAAAAGAAATATTTTCGTAGGAATCATAAAATTTGCTAAATTTTCTAATTCGTTGGTTTTCTTTTTTTTTTTAGTTGTGTAGGGCCACATAGTGATCGTTTTTGGAGTTCAATGAGAGTTTTAACTTACAGAAAATGGCAGGCTTGGTACTTGTTGCCTTGGAGAAAAGTCATTTATAAACAAATAAATACCAATTAAATATACCTAAATATAAGTTTTTTGCTACTAAAAATAATTTTATGAAATACCGAAATAAATAAATTAATTAGTTTTTTTTCGACATCAGTTGGCTGACTGATAACTATGAGCAAAGCCAAGGTTATGTACACTGAAGTTGGACATACAAACACACATACATACATACGTAAAAAAAACAAACGATTACAAAACTAAAACACCCTCACACGCAATGCATACATATAAACATACTGTATGTATGTATGTACATACGAGGACCTAGTTGTTCGTGTTGTTGTCACTCACTATCTTATCAATAAACGCGCCGCTGCGAACGAAAGTAAAAGCAAAACTGCTGGCACCACAACAACAACAACGTACATATGTATAAAGAGAATAACAAATAATGCGAAAATGAGCGAATGAAAAAAGTGGAAAAAAATAGTTCTAAACTACATACACACCTACATAAATAAGCTTTGTTTCTTAACAGTTAATTACCACAAATTATCAAAAATTTTTGCTGGAAAGCGTTTCTTAACCCAAAAAAACTAGTAGAAACGTTAACAAGTGAGTTTAGGCGCAGTTGCTTTTATTTGTTTCTATCTACATATTTTTTGTATTTTTTAAATAAGCATGAGGGAATCATTAAATATTGCTGAAGTGTTGCAAAATTTAAGTATTTGTTAATACTTTTCAAAAATACAAAAAGCAATTAAAAAAATCGCGCCATATATTTTTAATTGTCAAACATACCGCTCAGCTGTTTACTTGCTAGTTTGCGTTTCTCAACTATTTGTTTATTTCACTCTCTGTGAGCGTAATTCTCTCAATTTTCGCACCCTTCTTCCGCCTGATAATTATCTGATAGAAAAGTAAAGAAACAAAGCTATACAAATAATGGTATGCAATAAAAGTTATGACAATACAAGAATAACAACAATAGTAAAAAAATGTTGACACATGTGCAAGTTTATGTGTCGAGGACTGGATCATATCACTAAATAATAACTGCATGTTCAAGGAAAAAAAAAGAAAAAAAAAATTCTCTGCAGAAACAGAGACAGAGTGACAGCATAACAACAATAACAATTAAAGTTATCAAAATACATAATAATCAGTATAATAATGCAACAAAAACAGCAATAACAACAACACAGCAGTCAATGCTTCCTCCGCTACTTGCGATCTCTCATGCGCAGCACTAACACACACACACACTTTGCTTCACGGCGCGGATTTCGATAAGCCACAGCCAAAGATTAAACCCAAAGCGAGCGTGGAAATAAGAATGGCTGTGGCTGTGGCTGGGATGCTTAACTTCAGAGAAAGTGCAGCGCCAGAAAATGCGAGAAATGAGTGAAACGAAGAAAGTTCTTTGCAGAAAGCAGCCCGAAATAGCCCGCTGGGATGGTGATTACAAACACCAATAGAATGCTTAATTTTCTTTGCTTTTATTTACCGAAGCTGAAGACTGAATTTTTATACACACTTACTTACGTGTCTACTATATGTAAATAGGCGTTGGTATTGCTTATCAGCAGCTAGTCAGATCAGCGCGAAACTAAAACGCATGCGACCAGAACGTGTGTCAGCATGAAATTCGGCTATACGTCGCACAGTGGCTTAAAACGAGACCCAAATTATGGTCAAAATATAATATATCCTCATGGAATTAATTTTTTGGGTGTTTTTTTTTTTTTTAATTCAAGGTAAATATGTACATACCATAATATTTCAAGGAAAAATTATGTAAAAAAAAATTAAACCAAATATTCAAGGTCACTTGAAGGTCAACAAGTGATATTTCATTCTTCAAACAAGTGTTGGAAAATTTCATAAAAAAATTGCTACATATTAATTTTTAACCGTAATCTTACCTTTAGCCTTAACCTTAAGCTTAACCTCAACCTTACCTAAAATCTCAATGTTAGCCTCTTCAACCTTGAAATTAAGCAGAGCCCAACGAGAGTGTTGTGGTTGTTTTTCGCTTCGATATGAAACCCATGGTCAAAAATTACTTTTTAACCTACAAATGACCTTGAATATTTGGTTTCAATTCTTTACATAATTTTGCCTTGAAATACATACATATGTATTTACATATATGTTTTTACCTTAAATTAAAAAAATAAAGCCCACAAAACAGTTAATTCCAAGAGGAGATATTTTATTTTGACCACAGGACCTCGATTCAGCCCAACGTGCGCCGCCGGCAGATAAATAGACACTTCCATATGTATGTATGTACATGTGTATATGTATGTGTGTTTATATGTGGGTGTGTAAATGTATGTATGAAGTTAAGCTAGGGCAGCCTTGAGAGCAAAATGCGCAGAAATACTTATCATCTAGCGAATGTTATCAGTCACACATTTTTTTTCACTTCGCTGATTGTTGCTTTCTTGAAGTGCGCCCCTTGCCGCCCGCTTTCATTCACTTCATAACAACCTTTAGATTTTTTTTTTTGACAACATAATCTAGAGTGTTAATTTTATCTGGCCAATTCTCGCCTGCTCTCTGCACTTTAAGCATGCCAGACTGATTGTACCTGCTGCATTAGTCAAAAAAAAGAAAACGAACTTGGATATTGAGATAAGATCGCAGTGTTGTAGTTGGTTATTAGCGAATCGTGGCCAAATACGGCAATCGAAAAAAAAACAAATGATTTCGCATGCTTTTTGCCAGCAAAGATAATCCTAACTATACCACGTGAAGTAATGTTTGGAAAATTAAAAAGCTTCCTCTACAATTGTGGTTTAAAATTGTTCGCTTTATTCTTACCCAAACTTTGTTCTCTACACGGACAGTAGTCTAGCCACATGTTTACCATTGATTTTGTACTGAGTACATCGCACACTTTCCTTAGTCATAGAAAAAGGTGCTAAAGGATTGGAGGCTGATGTCTTCCACCATGCTTCCAGCTGCTCTAGCGTTGAGCAGTGAGTGCCGTCGATGTGCTGTCAAGTCAAGTTTACGTTTCCAATTCCACCAAGAATATTTTAAGACTCCTTGACATTTCCATTCACTCCACACTTAGCTTCATATTTGCAATTTTTTTTTTTTTTTAAGAAATTTGCAATAAATTAAAAATTGTATTCCTAAACTGTCTGTCGAACAACGAAAGAACGTCATAGGATTCTTTGTTCCACCACCTCTAATAAATTGTCATACATATAAGTAAACACCTGCTGTTATTTGGGAAATCGATTTTGTGTTAAGCTGTTAAGCTGTGTTCCCACAATCGTGTTATGACAACTGCGAATGACCTTTTCATGAGAACCGCATAAAGAAAAAATAAATAAAATAAACAAAATCGGAGCATTAAAATGATATCGAAATGACTTCAATTAACTGGAAATGATTTGTGCGTTACTTTCAGAGTACGTACATATGTATTTGTCACCAAAACCACATTTTTTATTGTTGTTGCAACACCCACAGCTGTAAGCGTTGACACAGTTCGTTTATCTTTGAACTTTGTCGGGGAGAAAGCCAAAGGCGATCGCTGCGGTGTAGTGAAACGGTCAACGCTGGCGCATGGAAAGAGTTCGGAGCGATGATATGCAACAAACTCGAGCAATCAAGGCAATCACATAATACAAAATAAAACTAAAATAAATCGTAAATGAAAAAAAAAATCAGGCAAAGGAATAAATAACGAGTAGCAAATAACACGCAACTGCCGCGCGGCGGCACACGCACAACCTTTACGTACATACATACATACATACATCCATAAAAAAACACAAAACCAGATTGTATAAGGATGTTAAAATACTTCCTCATATGAAAATGAAAGTATCTGCATACATACATACGTACATACACATGCATGTACGTGCATATATGCATAAGTGTATGTGTGTGTGTGTGCGTGTGCATTCATGTAAATCACAATTACATTTATTATCACCAAGTTACAATCAAGTCAACAAAATGCAAAAAGCAACCAACGCAAAACCACAGCAACAGATGCTGTCACAGCTACAATGCCACATGGCAACCAAGCATCCGTCTCGGTGCGCCATAGAGGACTTGTAGCAATCTTATATTCCCTTGTCTGTGCGCCTCCAGCGACTCCAGCGGCGGCTCCAGGCAGCCAGCTGGCAAATGAGTCAATCACTCGAATTTCTTCTTCTCTTACTATTAAACATACATACATTCTTCCGATTTCCTATTTCGCGCCATTCCATATCTATGTATGTATGTATGTATGTATGTATGTATGTAGGTACGTATATCCTGTTAGTTTTTGATTTTTTGTACGCCACCTCCACTCCTCCGCGTTGAAATGTCCTTTTGTAGGATTTCTCAGCAGTGGCGCTGTCATTGCTAGGCAAGTAACTTTATTGCTGTTGTTGTTGTCGCCATCCTATATTTATTCATACAGTGGAATCCCGATAATTTGTAAACTATGATTTATTTTTTCCCGAGTACAACTACACAGAATTTAGCGTTGCGTTAGGAATTACAGAAGTTTATGTACAACCAATTACAATTTATGAGAGCTAAAAAATAAAACTTACATTGTCAAATAAATACAAATTAAATTCTGCAAATTAACGAAATTTGTTCGCAAAAGCCAACGTATTGCTACGAATTACGGAGATTTTAGAATTATAGCGAATCCACTGTATTTGAATTTTTGTTATTGTTGGTTGGTAGCTACATACATACACATGCGTGCCATTTGTGCTGTCCATTATAAGTAATGAATAGAGAAAATGTTGAAAGGATTCATTTGATTGACATACAAAATGCACTGGGGAAAAGATGAAATATTTTTACTAATTTTTTTTTTTTTTTTTTTGGATTGCAAGCAGATTTTCATTAATTCTAATACCCGTAATTTCTCTTTTTTCTTTAGCCTCCAGATATTATCCAAATACGAGTTGCTAAAGTTTCATAAACACTATTCAGTGCTGAATATCAACTCAATCTAACCTCATTCAGGAGTTAAGCAAAAAGTCTATGCCTTTCTGAGATTCTCCATCAAGAGCAGGACCTATTGCGCTCTAAATTTACAAGCTCAATATTATTTACTTATTTCTTCATTACTACAAAGTTGAGTTGTATTTTGAACATAGCGAATAGAGCTTTAAATTTCTTTCTAGTTTTAAGTAAGAATAAATAAGCTAATATGTATAACTCGGCGGAACAAAAATTGAAGTACCGAAAACCACGAATGAAAACTAAACTACTTTTTGCTTTTCTGCAGAGTTTTGAAAGTTATAAATCAGTAACCTCTGACACTCTGAGCTCATCCATTAATTTTAAGTGCAATTCAAAAACTTTCAAGGTTTCTTATCTCTACACTGCTCTGCGCTGAGTTATCGCTTATCTTTCTTGTAATTTCTCTAATATTCATCAAATAAAGAGATCGCTTGTCAATGTGCCGAAAGTTTTTTGATGTTACACTCACTTTCTCGCTCCAGCTGAAATATTTTCCTACTCCTGCTTCATCATCAGTGACGTAAATAATGGCACTTAAGTGGTATCTGAACTTTTCGCTTGCCATACGGAAGTTTTGCCTGACGGCAAGACGAAAGCAAAAGTTAATGTATTTTTTGTTAGTATTTTTTCTGTACCTACTCATCAGTCGTCATTTGTGTGCGTTTAATTTGTATTTATGGCTTTTTATGAAATGCAGTTTAACTTTCTTCTTAGTTGCTATATATAAAGATAATATTTTTAATTAAAAAAATTAAGGAAAATTTTATGCGCAGCTCAGTTAGTACAATAAAATTCCAACAACAATAAGTATGAATTTGGGGGTATGTAGAACAGGTAATGTTCATTCCTGTCCGGGTTTAAAGCGGAACAGTTAGTCTCTTGATTATTTGCTCCCGGAATCATGCTAGATTTGTCGCAATTACGGTGGCCCAAAAATGCATGTGAAAAAGTAAAGTCGGAATTTTAATGCTCTCACTCCCTAGGATTTTTCTATATCGAAGAAAACTAAACCCTTGGTTTTTTTTTTTTATTTTGTAATAAAAAAATATTTATAGGTCGCTCAAAGCGCCCAAAGTTTTCCATAAATTTTAAATGTGAAAAACAAGTTTTTTGTATAAATTCTTTGGTTTATTAGACTTCCAATATCATACCCAATTGTTTGTTCAACCATTTTCTATTATAACCCCTAAGTAGTACCTCAAAAAATGCAATGGGGACCCATTTGAGATTTCTACGGGTCCTAAAAAAATTGTTAATAATAGAAAATGGTTAAGTAAGCAATTCAAAATTGTTATTGAAATATATTGATTTTGAAAAATATTGATTTTCAAGAATTCTATACAATTTCTACCGCTTTGAACGACCTCTGAATATTTTTTGATTTCAAAATAAAAAACCGCGGTATAAGTTTGTTCGGTATAGAACAATCCTAGGGGTGAGAACATTAAAATTGCGACTTACTTTTTTTTTTTGATCACCCTAATGCACATACATATTTCACAACAAACAAGATAAAGCTTTTCAAAACTATTCAACTCTGAGCTCTTTCCAGCGACGTTAGTTTTCTTTTATTTTGTTTTTTTTTTGTTTTAAGAATTATCTGAAAGAAAGTGATTCAGCAGCCTGTAAGTTGTTTACCATTTCCAAAGCAGGAATGCACTCAAGACTCCACGCCCTTAGAGTAATCAGCCTGTCTCAGTGTAAGCACTTAAGTGTGCCCGTCATTCGCTATAAATTACGAAAATTCCCGCTGGTCGGTGGCTCTGCGCCATAATCAGGTGCATCGGGTATTCGTATTGGCAGCGATTAATTGGAAATTTATGATTTTAAGAGCCATTATTTTCACACACGCAAAGCATTTCAAACTCTTCTTATACGTTTTACAAGAACAAGACAAATAACAACAATCGAATTTGACTTTGACACTGACTCTAAACCGGTTTGCCGCTCTGAGCTGCTGTGACTTAACGAAAGGGAAGTGCGGCCGTAATCGTTTTCGTTTTTTTTTTTATCGAAAAGATTTACAATAACAGCAAGGCGCAATTGGAGAAATGCACAACGATTGGGGAACAACGCAACAACTAAATTTTTATGGTGGCCGGTTTTTTGTGCTTAAATGGCAGCTGCGCTAAATATTTGGCAACAAAGTTCATTCATCTGCCAAGAAAAAAATAAGGAAAGGAAAGGCAAGAGTGCGAGAAAAAAAAATGGTAAATGGTAATTAAGTACAAAAAATGCACTAATTTGCATTTATGCAGTGCAAAAAAAAAAACAAAATACGAGTAATTACTAAACCGGTTTTTTAGCTGCTAATTTGCAAATTTTTAGGGGCGCCTGAAGGCATTCGTTTTTATTTCAGTGACAAGTTCAATAAAAATGTGTAATATACTTAGTTATGTGTGTATATATGTATTTACAATTTATATAATTTCAAGCAGCCAATGCATTTCACCAAAAAACAATAATTATTTGTGTTTCAGCGTGGATTTTTTACTTATTCATAAAACCTTTTTCCTTATTAATTCCTTCCTGATAATTTTTTCTTCACTTCTCGTTTCCTTTCAGCTGTTTTAAACACAAATAGCAACGAAGCAACATACATATATACAAAAAAACCGTGGCAGACCAGAGCACCGCGGCAAGGGCGGTCGCATTTGCCGAGTTTCATCCATCTAAGTAATTCTGCCGAAGAGCGGTAAGTGCTTAAGACCGCTCCACTGAAAGTTTGCACGCATTTAGATATATAAGTGAAGTTAAACATAAGTATGTATGTATGTAGAGGTATGCTCAGGCACAAATAATCCCGCACAAAGCAACAACAGTGAGCTGCAAGTGAAAACAAACAGGCAAAACATATCAGAGGCTTCCTGGAATATCCCGCAGTTGGTAAAATGCTCTCAAATGAGGCTCTTTATAGACGCCTATGTATTAGGAGGCCCAGCAACAATGCCGACTACAATCAGACCTTGGGAGTCGCCAATTACGGTGGTAAATGGGGGGATATTCTTAAATTCATTTATATTTACGTAAATGTATTTACTTATTTGCGTGTGTATGCACAACTGTAAGTACTCGAGCATCGCAGACACTCAAGAAAAATATGAAAAGTTTCCATTTGGAAATAATGTGGAAACATTCCTTTACGTTGCCTATGGAAACAAAGCAGCAGTTTTGAATCAACATTGTCTCCTTTTCGCTTCTTGTGTTTTTACCTTCCATCCACTCCACTTCTTACGGAAAGCTTAAGGAAGTTTACTGAAGAACTTTCTTGGAGCACTACAGGAGAGATTACTCTAATTTTCTACACATTAAAACCATAAGGATAGTTGTATATATAGGATGGCTCTTTAGAATTATAGTAATTTTTAATGCTTAAGTATAATAATTAATTTTATTCACATGAACCGTTTACAGGGTTGAAGCCCATCTAAGTGGTCCGTCCGACGCGTTCGGTCGTAAGTAGGCGAATACTTTTTTGGCTGGTCCGTCTTCTAACGTCCTGCCACTTTCGGCAAATCATTAGACCAGTTCTATTCCTTTCTTCGTTTTGTAGTGTTGCATTTGCAAGTTATTGTGGCTTAATTGCAATTTATTCTACAAAATAAGTATTGTATCTGAGGTCAGTACCACATATATTTAATTCAAATCTCTTCTTTGTTTTCAAAACGGCAGGCGCTTTACCTATAAAAGAGTCACAAACTGTGAGAGACGACAGTTAAAGGTAGGCATCGATTTAAATTTTAGTTTCTATTAAAAGCCACAAATACTAGTTCAATTCTATGAAAAATGATTGCACTTGAAAATTTTATTTATGTAGTTTGGCTACTTAGCGCTATATGTATGCCAAAGAGCTGAACAAAATGATAGTCATAGTGGATTAAGCAACTAGCTGGCTTTGAGCGAACAGCTATTTAGAACCATACTCGCCTTTGCTGGCTTTTCCTCGCTAAATTTTTGTATGTGTGTATGTGGGTCTAAAGCGAAATTCCTAGCAAATTGGGTTGCTTAACAGTTTACCAATTAAAAGTGTCTATGCGTCAAACGATCCGCTATGTACATATGTATTTGAATGTGTGTGTGTCACAAGCCACTGTAACAGCAGAGAAATGTTACTCATACGCCATGTGCGCCGGCAATTGGCTTGTATTTTTCGTGCTGTTGTTGTCATTATTTGTTGTCTAGTGCGCACTCGGCCGCAATTCAAGTGACGCACACACACACACACACGCAAATAGATTGTCCATTGCCTACACAGATGACAGCAGCTGCTTCACCTGAATTCTCAGGCACTTCCTTCCCAAATGTATGTATGCAGTAGCAGCACTTTCCGCTGCACCTGAGGCGCTACTACACCACTACACACTTGGCTGGTTCACTTTGTGCAGGATTGCAATTGTAGTTGCATACCTGACTAGGCTGTTGTGCGTTTGTGCGACGACGTGACAGGAAATGTGCTCAAGTGGCCATTGGATTGTGCCACAACGAGTGAGGGTAATTATAAATCTTTTGAAGACACGTTTGCCGTTCGTCTTCGTTTCGCTGTTGGCATAGTTTTTCGTGAGTTCCTCGGCTTCATTTCACACATTTGGCACTTTCACATTCGAATGACCGCAATTGCGGTTTGTTATGATTGTATTTATGAAGGGCTTCTTGGAGGGACTCGAAAGCCATGAGTGCATTCGCATTCGCATTCGCAATGGAAAGTCCTAATCAGCGCACCGTGCAGAAACCAAGTCAAGTTGTGACCCCAGGCGTTTGGCCACACACACCACAATGCGCACTCAGCAACGCACCTGCATCGCAGACACTCTACTATCTATTATTTTACCCTACTCAGTGTTTACAAAAAGCTGGCGTAAAGTAAAGCTTTTGAGGGGGG